>NW_021703777.1:120907858-121163837 GCF_005190385.1 Monodon monoceros
TCTTTCTTTCTTTCTTTCTTTCTTTCTTTCTTTCTTTCTTTCTTTCTCCCCCACTCTTCTTTGAGCTGGGTGGCTGACAGGGTCTTTGTGCTCCAGGTGGGTGTCAGGCCTGTGCCTCTGAGGTGGGAGAGCCGAGTTCAGGGCATTGGTCCACCAGAGACCTCCCGGCTCCACATAATATCAAACAGAAAAAATGCTCCCAGTGATCTCCATTTCCATGCTAAGACCCAGCTCCTCTCAACGACCAGCAAGCTACAGTGCTGGACAACCTATGCCAAACAACTAGCAAGACAGGAACACAGCCCCATCCATTAGCAGAGAGGCTGCCTAAAATGAAAATAAGGTCACAGACACCACAAAACACACCACCAGATGCCCACCAGAAATACAAGATCCAACCTCATCCAACAGAACACAGGCACTAGTCTCCTGCACCAGGAACCTACACAACCTGCTGAAGCAACCTTAGCCACTGGGGAGAGACACCAGAAACAACAGGAACTACAAACCTGCATCCTGAAAAAAGGAGACCCCAAACACAGTAAGTTAAGCAAAATGAGAAGACAGAGAAACACACAGCAGATGAAGGAGCAAGGTAAAAACTTACTAGACCAAACAAATGAAGAGGAAATAGGCAGTCTACCTGAAAAAGAATACAGAGTAATGAGAGTAAAGATGATCCAAAAAGTTGGAAATAAAATGGAGAAAATACAAGAAATGTTTACCAAAGACTTAGAAGAACAAAAGGGCAAACAGACAATGATGAAAAACATGATAAATGAAATTGAAAATTCTCTAGAAGGAATCAATAGCAGAATAACTGAAGCAGAAGAACGGATAAGTGACCTGGAAGATAAAATAGTGAAAATAACTAGTACAGAGCAGAATAAAGAAAAAAGAATGAAAAGAATTCAGGAGATTCTCAGAGACCTCTGGGACAACATTAAACACATCAGCATTCAAATTATAGGGGTCTCAGAAGAATAAGAGAAAAAAAAAGGGACTGAGAAAATATTTGAAGAGACTGTAGTTGAAAACTTCCCTAATATGGGAAAGGAAATAGTCAATCAACTCCAGGAAGTGAAGAGGCCCTATAGAGGATAAATCCAAGGAGAAACACGCCAAGAGACATATTTATCAAACTATCAAAAATTAAATACAAAGAAAAAATATTAAAAGCAGCAAGGGAAAAAAAATCATAACATACAAGGGAATCCCCATAAGGTTAACAGCTGATCTTTCAGAAGAAACTCTGCAAACCAGAAGGGTGTGGCAGGACATATTTAAAGTGATGCAAGGGAAAAACCTACAACCAAGATTACTCTACCCAGCAAGGATCTCATTCAGATTCAACAGAGAAATTAAAACATTTACAGACAAGCAAAAGCTAAGAGAATTCAGCACCACCAAACCAGCCTTTCAACAAATGCTAAAGGAACTTCTCTAGGCAGGAAACACAAGACAAGGAAAACACCTACAATAACAAACCCAAAACAATTAAGAAAATGGTAATAGGAACATACATATTGATAATTATCTTAAAAGTAAATGGATTAAATGCTCCCAACAAAAGACATAGACTGTCTGAATGGATACAAAAATAAGACCCGTATATATGCTGTCTACAAGAGACCCACTACAGACCTAGGGAAATATACAGACTGAAAGTGATGGGATGGAAAAAGATATTCCATGCAAATGGAAATCAAAAGAAAGCTGGAGTAGCAATTCTCATATCAGACAAAACAGACTTAAAATAAAGACTATTACAAGAGAAAAAGAAGGACACTACATAATGATCAAGGGATCAATCCAAGAAAAAGATGTAACAATTGTAAATATTTGTGCACCCAACACAGGAGCACCTCAATACATAAGGCAAATACTAACAGCCATAAAAGGGGAAATCGACAGTAACACAATCATAGTAGGGGACTTTAACACCCCACTTTCACCAATGGACAGGTCATCCAAAAAGAAAATAAATAAGGAAACACAAGCTTTAAATGATACATTAAACAAGATGGACTTGATATTTACAGGACATTCCATCCAAAAACAACAGCATACACTTTCTTCTTAAGTGCTCATGTAACATTTTCCAGGATAGATCATATCTTGGGTCACAAATCAAGACTTGGTAAATTTGAGAAAACTGAAATCATATCAAGTAATGTTTCTGAAAACAATGCTATGAGACTAGATATCAACTACAGGAAAATATCTGTAAAAAATACAAACACATGGAGGCTAAAGAATACACTACTAAATAACCAAGAGATCACTGAAGAAATCAAAGAGGAAATAAAAAATTACCTAGAAACAAATGACAGTGAAAACACGATGGTCCAAAACTTACGGGATGCAATAAAATAATTCTAAGAGGGAAGATTATAGCAATACAATCCTACCTCAAGAAACAAGAAACATCTCAAATAAACATTCTAATCTTACACCTAAAGCATTTAGAGACAGAAGAACAAAAAACCCCAAAGTTAGCAGAAGAAAAGAAACCATAAAAATCAGATCAGAAATAAATGAAAAAGAAATGAAGGAAACAATAACAAAGATCAATACAACTAAAAGCTGGTTCTTTGACAAGATAAACAAAATTGATAAACCATTAGCCAGACCCATCAAGAAAAAAAGGGAGAAGACTCGAGTTAGAAATAAAAAAGAAGTAACAACTGACACTGCAGAAATACAAAAGATTATGAAAGATTACTCCAGGCAACTATATGCCAGTAAAATGGACAACCTGGAATAAAAGGACAAATTCTTTGAAAAGCACAACCTTCTGAACCTGAACCAAGAAGAAATAGAAAATATGAAGAGACCAATCACTAGTACTGAAATTAAAACTGTGATTAAAAATCTTCCAACAAACAAAAGCCCAGGACCAGATGGCTTCACAGGCAAATTCTATCAAACATTTAGAGAAGAGCTAACACCTCTCCTTCTCAAACTCTTCCAAAATATATCAGAGAGAGGAACACTTGCATACTCATTCTACAAGGCCACCATCGCCCTGAAACCAAAACCAGACAAAGATGTCACAAAGAAAGAAAATTACAGGCCAATATCACTGATGAACATAGATGCAAACATCCTTATCAAAATACTAGCAAACAGAATCCAACAGCACATTAAAAGGATCATACGCCATGATCAAGTGGGGTTCATCCCAGGAATGCAAGGATTCTTCAATATACACAAATCAATCAATGTGATACACCACATTTACAACCTAAAGAATAAAAACCATATGATCAAATCAATAGATGCAGAAAAAGCTTTCGACAAAAGTCAACACCCATTTGGTATGATATGATAAAAACCCTGCAGAAAGTAGGCATAGAGGGAACTTACCTCAACATAATAAAGGCCATATATGACAAACCCACATCCAACATCGTTCTCAATGGTGAAAAATTGAAACCATTTCCTCTAAGATCAGGAACAAGACAAGGTTTTCCACTCTCACCAGTATTATTCAACATAGGTTTGGAAGTTTTAGCCACAGCAATCAGAGAAGAAAAAGAAATAAAAGGAATCCAAGTCAGAGAAGAAGAAGTAAAGCTGTCACTCTTTGCAGTTGACATGATACTATACATAGAGAATCCTAAATATGCTACCAGAAAACTTCTGGAGGTAATCAATGAATTTGGTAAAGTAGCAGGGTACAAAATTAATGCACAGAAATCTCTTGCATTCCTATACACTAATGATGAAACATCTTAAAGAGAAATTAAGGAATCACTCCCATTTACCATTGCAAAAACAAGAATAAAATACCTAGGAATAAACCTACCTAAGGAGACAAAGGCTTGTATGTAGAAAACTTTAAGACACTGATGAAATAAATTAAAGATGATACAAACAGATGGAGAGATATACCATTTTCTTCGATTGGAAGAATCAACATTGTGAAAATGACTATACTACCCAAAGCAATATGAAGATTCAATGCAATGCCTATCAAATGAAGAATGGCATTTTCCCAGAACTAGAACAAAAATTTTCACTATTTATATGGAAACACAAAAGACCTCGAACAGCCAAAGCAATCTGGAGAGGGAAAAACAGAGCTGGAGGAATCAGGCTCCCTGACTTCAGACTATACTACAAAGCTACAGTAATCAAGACAGTATGGTACTGGCACAAAAATGAAAATATAGATCAATGGAACAGGATAGAAAGCCCAGAGATAAACCCACACACATATGGTCACCTTATTTTTGATAAAGAAGGCAAGAATATACAGTGGAGAAAAGACAGCCTCTTCAATAAGTGGTGCTGAGAAACTGGACAGCTACATGTAAAAGAATGAAATTAGAACACTCCCTAACACCATACACAAAAATAAATTCAAAATGGATTAAAGACCTAAATATAATGCCAGACACTATAAAACTCTTAGAGGAAAACATAGGCAGAACACTCTATGACGTAAATCACAGCAAGATCCTTTTTGACCCACCTCCTAGAGAAATGGAAGTAAAAACAAAAATAAACAAATGGCACTTAATGGAACTTAAAAGCTTTTGCACAGCAAAGGAAACCATAAACAAGATGAAAAGACGAACTTCAGAATGGGAGAAAATATTTGCAAATGAAGCAACTGTCAAAGGATTAATCTCCAAAATTTACAAGCAGCTCATGCAGCCTAATATTCAAAAAACAAACAACCCAGTCCAAAAATGTGCAGAAGACCTAAATAGACCTTTATACAAAGAAGATATACAGATTGCCAATAAACACATGAAAGGATATTCAACATCACTAATCATTAGAGAAATGCAAACCAAAACTACAATGAGGTATCACCTCATACCAGTCAGAATGGCCATCATCAAAAAATCTACAAACAGTAAAGGCTGGAGAAGGTGTGGCGAAAAGGGAACCCTCTTGCACTGTTGGTGGGAATGTAAATTGATACAGCCACTATGGAGAACAGTAGGGAGGTTCCTTAAAAAACTAAAAATAAAACTACCATATAACCCAGCAATCCCGCTACTGGGCAAATATCCTGAGAAACCCATAATTCAAAAAGAGTCATGTACCACAATGTTTATTGCAGCTCTATTTACAATAGCCAGGGCATGGAAGCAACCTAAGTGTCTATCAACAGATGAATGGATAAAGAAGATGTGGCACACATATACAATGGAATATTACTCAGCTATAGAAAGAAACAAAATTGAGTTATTTGTAGTGAGGTGGATGGACCTAGAGACTGTCATACAGAGTGACGTAAGTCAGAAAGAGAAAAATAAATACCATATGCTAACACATATATACAGAATCTAAAAAAAAAAAAAAAAAGGTTCTGAAGAACCTAGGGTCAGGACAGGAATAAAGATGCAGACGTAGAGAATGGACTTGAGGACACGAGAAGGGGGAAGCATAAGCTGGGATGAAGTGTGAGAGTGGCAGAGACTTATATATACTACCAAATGTAAAATAGCTGGTCGGAAGCAGCCACATAACACAGGGAGATCAGCTCTGTGCTTTGTGACCACCTAGAGGGGTGGGATAGGGAAGGTGGGAGGGAGACGCAAGAGGGAGGAGATATGGGGATACATCTATATGCATAGCTGATTCACTTTGTTATAAAGCAGAAACTAATAGACCATTGTAAAGCAATTATACTCCATTCAAGATGTTAAAAAAAAAAAATAGAGGGAACCAGAAAACATCAGTTTTTGCATTAGGACTAGATGGGAGGCTGTTGTTACTTAGTGATTATACATATTTCAAAATAATTTTATTGATATGCATAAATTAATTTGGAAAACACATTAATAAATTAATAAAATTAAAAGAAAAATAAATTAAAAAAATTAAAAACTGTCTTTCATTTTTGCTAATAATTTTCAAGAATAGAAATTTGTTGCTTTTTTGTTTATATGGTGTGTAGTACCAGAAAAAATTATAATTAATATCATATTATTTGTGAAATGAAATATAAATTTGAATAACAAAGAGTAATTAAGTGACTGTCAGGAGTATATGAAGGAAATTTGTTGTGGGGAAAACCGAGTCACATTTAAAACATGATCTTCTTGTGTAATATTTCACAGCAGATAATGGCTGATAAAGAATAATTTATTTTTTTTACCTTAAATCTACCTGGATAAATCTGAAGATTGATGATCATACACCATTAGTTATAACAAAAAAAGCTGTAAAAACTAGTTTTCAGTTATTACAGAATGCAAATCTAAACATTCAAATTTAGAAAGTATAATTTTTGTGGTTTTCATTTAAAAATTGTATCTTATGTACCTTAGAGACTCTTCTAAACGGGAACAATTATCCCTTTTTTAAAATGATTTTTTGTGAATTTTTTTTTTTTTTTTTTAGCCATGCCGTGTGGCTTGCAGGATCCTATTTCCTGACCACAGATTGAGGTTGAGCCCGGGGCCATGGCAGTGAAAGCACCGAGTCCTAACCACTGAACCGCCAAGGAAGTCCCTGTGAATCTTTAACAGTCAAAAAGCCAATACTAGTTTTATGATACATATTTTGAATGTTAGTGCTATTATTATTTTGCAATTTTATGGTTTCTATATACACAGAATTTTATTTCTATGTATTGCATGTAAATTAACCCCATATAATTTTTTGTGACCTTAAGCATTCTACAGTAGACCTCTGTTCTTCAGTTTCTTCCTCTATAATATGTGAATGGTATTACCTACCCCACTGTATCATTGTGAGGAATAGACAAATAAGTACATGTAAAATCCTCAAAATGATTCTTGGGACAACATTTCAACAAATATAAGCTGTTATTACAAATTCTAATGTGAACAGTAGAAAAAAATGTGTCTTCAAACATGCAAAGTGACATTTTGAATGTCTGTACTCTTTGCTGGACAGAAAATATTGAGAAAGAAGTGCCCACATCTATTTAACTCATCCCAGAATCTCCTGGCCTAGCAGAGTATCTAACACAGAGAACTCCTAATGGCCATTCACTGAGTCAATGAATGATTTAAAGACCAAATTTGTTAGACTATGAGAAGACGGTGGGACTTTATATGGAGTTCCTCCTACTTGCTGTGAATCCATAGCCAAGTAGCCAATATTGTATATTGTTTGATGTATAATTGTTATTATATTTAATTAAATTACTTTAAATTGGGGGTTAATAATTCTAGCAGCTTTCTATACTATGATTTAATCTTAAGACAATAAACAATCGAAAATGCAAATTCCATATCACTGCAGTTTTTTCTTATGCAACTTGATGACAATCTAGAAGACATTTAAATAGTTAGATTCAATGGGTATTTCATATTTTTGTGAATATTTGTATTTTTATTATAAAATATGTGTGAAACGATAAAATATTGTTTGTCATTTATTTAAAATATGCATTTTGATATATAAAGAATAAAAATTTTAATAAGCTTATGTCTAAGACTTTACATTCATTTTTATCCCCTACTTTTAAAATCTTTTCCTTTGCCTTATTATATGACCAAGTATCTAACTTTTTATAAGATTATAAACTAAAAATAACACTTTTTATGAGCAAAGAGATACTGTTTATCTTATAATTACCAAATGTATGCTTCATTTATCATTTGTGTTTTTTTTCTTTTTTTGCGGTATGCGGGCCTCTCACTGTTGTGGCCTCTCCCGTTGCGGAGCAGAGGCTCCGGACATGCAGGCTCAGCGGCCATGGCTCACGGGCCTAGACGCTCCGCGGCACGTGGGATCTTCCTGGACCGGGACGCGAACCCGTGTCCCCTGCATCGGCAGGCAGACTCTCAACCACTGCGCCACCAGGGAAGCCCTCATTTGTGATTATTAATTAATCTTTCAATGTTTGTTCTTTTTGTTGATATTAGAAATACATTGTTAAAACAAAATACTGTCTTTTAAAAAGCAATTCTTTATGTTTTTATATCTTCAAAATTAAGGCATGTCTCATAAGCAAAATATTTACACATAGTGTCTGAAACCAAGACAAGAACTTTCATTTTTAGTATCGTCCACATTATGGAAGCCTGTTACACAATATGACACAGTAAATGTGTGTTTGCAAAGTGAAGATCTGCCCAATAGTTACATCACATTATACAGGGTTATCTGATTGTGTAATGGAAAAACCCCGTCACAGCACATGACACCAGTGTAAGTTTCGAGTTGCTGTGAGAACCTAACTTCTGAATCTTCTGATTTTTGTAGGCTTCAACATCTCAGCCTAATGCTGATAGAACGTTGCTACATTTAGACTTACATGCATGTGATCTGTTAATAGGAGTATGTGTGTATGAATATATAGGTCTGTGTTCACATTCACAGGAAGCCTCAAATACACACACACAGGCAGCCCTGCACAGCCATGGAAATCAATGTGTAGATTATCACCAGTAATTACAGGGAAGAGTCTTGTAAGAGTCCTTGGATCCTAAAGGTAGGTATTAAAGCTAAAATAACATGAGTCAAAGAGAAGAATAGCCTCATATGCTGTTTTTACATATGGAACAGATTAACTTTAGTAAGTTGGCAACAAATGTATTCTTGCATTCAACTGTCAATCTACTAAATTTTTATTAGCTTCATTAGAATTTGGCTTCAATTAGGATCCTCTGAGGGGAACAGAGCCATAGGCCCCCAAAACTCAATTTTCTATCAAATATTTCAATATGTTCTGAAATTTA
Organism: Monodon monoceros; assembly: GCF_005190385.1. NCBI lineage: Eukaryota > Metazoa > Chordata > Mammalia > Artiodactyla > Monodontidae > Monodon > Monodon monoceros. The sequence goes on from NW_021703777.1 coordinate 120,916,537, forward strand.
AACTAAAAACTGTACTTCATTGGTTGAATGTGCCCTTGAATTAGAAACGTAATTTGTGAATCAGAGCCACATGCTGCGTTCTCCGTCCAGTAACCAGCAAAGTAGCAATAAAGCCTTACAAAATTATATTAAATAAAATTTCCTTAGGCAAATTTGTCATCATTTAAGTTCATATTCCTAAATGCCAATATGAACATGGCCTGGTAGGGAAAAGACCTGTATTAGTATTTGGATTTTTATTTTAAATGATTTGCTTATAGAACTGAAAAGCAAAATCTAGGCTGTTAGTCTGAAAAAGTAATAACGTTAAGCTACTTTCTAAAGGAAATGAAATTTGAGTTAGATAAAAGCAGACTAAAGACCAGGTTTTTCATAAAGCCTTTGTTTACACAGTTTCAACAAACATTTCCTGAGATTCTATTGGGGGTAAGACTGCCCAAATGATGTCAGATCCAGGATAGTCCTCTATAAGAGAAGGGAAGAAGGGAGAGACAGTTCTGAAGGTTGACTGGCCAAAAAAAATGACTTACTCTGGAGAGCATGAAATTGTGATCCTAAAACTCACCAGAGCAATGGTTCTTAAATTTTGATGTATCTTAGAACCACGTGGGAGACTTATACAAGTACAGAAGTCCTAGTCTTGTCCTCTTGAAGAAGCCTGTGCTTCCGTGTTCTTTATTGGCTCTCCAAAAAATTTATTACACAACTTTGAAGAACAAGTGCATCTGAATGCCTGCACTGAGTAAAGAGGTGGAGCAGAAACACCAACACAAATCTAAGAAGAGATTTGACGTTTGAGCTGTCAGCAATGTAGACAGCTCTTTTGATATGGTGGTCAGTGAAAATCCAGAGAGAAAGGGAATAATGTCAGGAAAAGTAGTCCCGTCAAATGGAGAATGATGCTATGACCAAACAGTCCAGTCAAAGATGAGTGTACAAGGTCAGGGAAGAGATGGTAAAGACAGAGAAGTATTCAAGAAAGAGAAGGATCCAAGGGCTAGAAGAGATGAGAGGTAATTGAATCCAGAACTCCACTGCAAAGACTAATTGGAGAAAGGCCATTTTTTTCCCTTGAGACAAAAAGGAGAAGATGAGTAAAGACAGCGAGATTGAGATGTTGGGGGAGATAAGGGGAATACGAGTGTGTCAGTTGTTAAGACACAATAGAAGCAAAGATGGTTGGTTTTACAAGAAGTTGCTTAGTGATATAGCAAGAAGACTTACAACATCAAAGTTTGAAGGATCTTATTCTATCACGTTAGTGAGAACATTTTATTAGGCATTTTATACCACATATAAATTTACTGAAATGAAAGACATACTGGATGATAAATACTAATTTTCTAGTTTGCAAAGGGTTGAAATTTGTACTTTTCATCTCCATTGTATTTTTGCAGTCATCTGAGATTGTTCTTCAGCTCATTAATTTGTATGAATGCCAGGTGCATAAACTTCATAAAATAAGCAAGAAAAGAGAGTATTGGTTAGAATTTTTTTTTTAAACATCTTTATTGGGGTATAATTGCTTTACAATGGTGTGTTAGTTTCTGCTTTATAACAAAGTGAATCAGTTATACATATACATATGTTCCCATATGTCTTCCCTCTTGCGTCTCCCTCCCTCCCACTCTCCCTATCCCACCCCTCCAGGCTGTCACAAAGCACCGAGCTAATATCCCTGTGCCTTGCGGCTGCTTCCCCCTAGCTATCTACCTTACTACGTTTGTTAGTGTGTATATGTCCATGACTCTCTCTCGCCCTGTCAAAGCTCACCCCTCCCCCTCCCCATATCCTCAAGTCCGTTCTCCAGTAGGTCTGCGTCTTTATTCCTGTCTTACCCCTAGGTTCTTCATGACATTTTTTTTCCCCTTAAATTCCATATATATGTGTTAGCATACGGTATTTGTCTTTTTCTTTCTGACTTACTTCACTCTGTATGACAGACTCTAGGTCTATCCATCTCATTACAGATAGCTCAATTTCATTTCTTTTTAAGGCTGAGTAATATTCCATTGTATATATGTGCCACATTTTCTTTATCCATTCATCCGATGATGGGCGCTTAGGTTGTTTCCATCTCCGGGCTATTGTAAATAGAGCTGCAATGAACATTTTGGTACATGACTCTTTCTGAATTTTGGTTTTCTCAGGGTATATGCCCAGTAGTGGGATTGCTGGGTCATATGGTAATTCTATTTGTAGTTTTTTAAGGAACCTCCATACTGTTCTCCATAGTGGCTGAACCAATTCACATTCCCACCAGCAGTGCAAGAGGGTTCCCTTTTCTCCACACCCTCTCCAGCATTTATTGTTTCTAGATTTTTTTGATGATGGCCATTCTGACTGGTGTGAGATGATATCTCATTGTAGTTTTGATTTGCATTTCTCTAATGATTAATGATGTTGAGCATTCTTTCATGTGTTTGTTGGCATTCTGTATATCTTCTTTGGAGAAATGTCTATTTAGGTCTTCTGCCCATTTTTGGATTGGGTTGTTTGTTTTTTTGTTATTGAGCTGCATGAGCTGCTTGTAAATTTTGGAGATTAATCCTTTGTCATTTGCTTCATTTGCAAATATTTTCTCCCATTCTGAGGGTTGTCTTTTGGTCTTGATTATGGTTTCCTTTGCTGTGCAAAAGCTTTGAAGTTTCATTAGGTCCCATTTGTTTATTTTTGTTTTTATTTCCATTACTCTAGGAGGTGGGTCAGAAAGGATCTTGCTGTGATTTATGTCATAGAGTGTTCTGCCTATGTTTTCCTCTAAGAGTTTTATAGTTTCTGGCCTTACATTTAGGTCTTTAATCCATTTTGAGCTTATTTTTGTGTATGGTGTTAGGGAGTGATCTAATCTCATACTTTTACATGTACCTGTCCAGTTTTCCCAGCACCATTTATTGAAGAGGCTGTCCTTTCTCCACTGTACATTCCTGCCACCTTTATCAAAGATAAGGTGTCCATATGTGCGTGGGTTTATCTCTGGGCTTTCTATCCTGTTCCATTGATCTATCTTTCTGTTTTTGTGCCAGTACCATACTGTCTTGATTACTGTAGCTTTGTAGTATAGTCTGAAGTCAGGGAGCCTGATTCCTCCAGCTCCTTTTCTTGTTCTCAAGATTGCTTTGGCTATTCGGGGTCTTTTGTGTTTCCATACAAATTGCGAAATTTTTTGTTCTAGTTCTGTGAAAAATGCCAGTGGTAGTTTGATAGGGATTGCATTGAATCTGTAGATTGCTTTGGGTAGTAGAGTCATTTTCACAATGTTGATTCTTCCAGTACAAGAACATGGTATATCTCTCCATCTATTTGTATCATCTTTAATTTGTTTCATCAGTGTTCTAATTTTCTGCATACAGGTCTTTCGTCTCCTTAGGTAGGTTTATTCCTAGATATTTTATTCTTTTTGTTGCAATGGTAAATGGGAGTGTTTTCTTGATTTCACTTTCAGATTTTTCATCATTAGTATATAGGAATGCCAGAGATTTCTGTGCATTAATTTTGTATCCTGCTACTTTACCAAATTCATTGATTAGCTCTAGTAGTTTTCTGGTAGTATCTTTAGGATTCTCTATGTATAGTATCATGTCATCTGCAAACAGTGACAGCTTTACTTCTTCTTTTCCGATTTGGATTCCTTTTACTTCCTTTTCTTCTCTGATTGCTGTGGCTAAAACTTCCAAAACTATGTTGAATAAGAGTGGTGAGAGTGGGCAACCTTGTCTTGTTCCTGATCTTAGTGGAAATGCTTTCAGTTTTTCACCATTGAGGGTGATGTTTGCTGTGGGCTTGTCATATATGGCCTTTATTATGTTGAGGAAAGTTCCCTCTATGCCTACTTTCTGCAGGGTTTTTATCATAAATGGGTGTTGAATTTTGTCGAAAGCTTTCTCTGCATCTATTGAGATGATCATATGGTTTTTCTCCTTCAATTTGTTAATATGGTTTATCACATTGATAGATTTGCGTATATTGAAGAATCCTTGCATTCCTGGAATAAACCCCACTTGATCATGGTTTATGATCCTTTTAATGTGCTGTTGGATTCTGTTTGCTAGTATTTTGTTGAGGATTTTTGCATCTATGTTCATCAGTGATATTGGCCTGTAGTTTTCTTTCTTTGTGACATCCTTGTCTGGTTTTGGTATCAAGGTGATGGTGGCCTCATAGAAGGAATTTGGGAGTGTTCCTCCCTCTGCTATATTTTGGAAGAGTTTGAGAAGGATAGGTGTTAGCTCTTCTCTAAACGTTTGATAGAATTCACCTGTGAAGCCATCTGGTCCTGGGCTTTTGTTTGTTGGAAGATTTTTAATCACAGTTTCAATTTCAGTGCTTGTGATTGGTCTGTTCATATTTTCTATTTCTTCCTGATTCAGTCTTGGCAGTTTGTGCATTTCTAAGAATTTGTCCATTTCTTCCAGATTGTCCATTTTATTGGCATAGAGTTGCTTGTAGTAATCTCTCTTGATTTTTTTTATTTCTGCAGTGTCAGTTGTTACTTCTCCTTTTTCATTTCTAATTCTATTGATTTGAGTCTTCTCCCTTTTTTTCTTGATGAGTCTGGCTAGTGGTTTATCTATTTTGTTTATCTTCTCAAAGAACAAGCTTTTAGTTTTATTGATCTTTGCTATCGTTTCCTTCATTTCTTTTTCATTTATTTCTGATCTGATTTTTATGATTTCTTTCCTTCTGCTAGCTTTGGGGTTTTTTTGTTCTTCTTTCTCTAATTGCTTGAGGTGCAAGGTTAGGTTGTTTATTCGAGATGTTTCCTGCTTCTTAAGGTGGGCTTGTATTGCTATAAACTTCCCCCTTAGAACTGCTTTTGCTGCATCCCATAGGTTTTGGGTCGTCGTGTCTCCATTGTCATTTGTTTCTAGGTATTTTTTTATTTCCTCTTTGATTTCTTCAGTGATCACTTCATTATTAAGTAGTGTATTGTTTAGCCTCCATGTGTTTGTATTTTTTACAGATCTTTTCCTGTAATTGATATCTAGTCTCATGGCGTTGTGGTCAGAAAAGATACTTGATACAATTTCAATTTTCTTAAATTTACCAAGGCTTGATTTGTGACCCAAGATATGATCTATCCTGGAGAATGTTTCATGAGCACTTGAGAAAAATGTGTATTCTGTTGTTTTTGGATGGAGTGTCCTATAAATATCAATTAAGTCCATCTTGTTTAATGTATCATTTAAAGCTTGTGTTTCCTTATTTATTTTCATTTTGGATGATCTGTCCATGGGTGAAAGTGGGGTGTTAAAGTCCCCTACTATGAATGTGTTACTGTCGATCTCCCCTTTTATGGCTGTTAGTATTTGCCTTATGTATTGAGGTGCTCCTATGTTGGGTGCATAAATATTTACAATTGTTATATCTTCTTCTTGGATCGATCCCTTGATCATTATGTAGTGTCCTTCTTTGTCTCTTGTAATAGTCCTTATTTTAAAGTCTATTTTGTCTGATATGAGAATTGCTACTCCAGCTTTCTTTTGGTTTCCATTTGCATGGAATATCTTTTTCCATCCCTTTATTTTCAGTCTGTATGTGTCTCTAGGTCTGAAGTGGGTCTCTTGTAGACAGCATATATAAGGGTCTTGTTTTTGTATCCATTCAGCCAATCTGTGTCTTTTGGTGGGAGCATTTAGTCCATTTACATTTAAGGTAATTATCGATATGTATGTTCCTATTCCCATTTTCTATATTGTTTTGGGTTCGTTATTATAGGTCTTTTCCTTCTCTTGTGTTCCTTGTCTAGAGAAGTTCCTTTAGCATTTGTTGTAAAGCTGGTTTGGTGGTGCTGAACTCTCTCAGCTTTTGCTTGTCTGTAAAGGTTTTAATTTCTCCATCAAATCTGAATGAGATCCTTGCTGGGTAGAGTAGTCTTGGTTGCAGGTTTTTCTCCTTCATCACTTTCAGTATGTCCTGCCACTCCCTTCTGGCTTGTAGGGTTTCTGCTGAGAGATCAGCTGTTAACCTTATGGGGATTCCCTTGTGTGTTATTTGTTGTTTTTCCCTTGCTGCTTTTAATATGCTTTCTTTGTATTTAATTTTTGACAGTTTGATTAATATGTGTCTTGGCGTATTTCTCCTTGGATTTATCCTGTGTGGAACTCTCTGTGCTTCCTGGACTTGATTAACTATTTCCTTTCCCATATTAGGGAAGTTTTCAACTATAATATCTTCAAATATTTTCTCAGTCCCTTTCTTTTTCTCTTCTTCTTCTGGAACCCCTATAATTCGAATGTTGGTGCGTTTAATGTTGTCCCAGAGGTCTCTGAGACTGTCCTCAGTTCTTTTCATTCTTTTTTCTTTATTCTGCTCTGCAGTAGTTATTTCCACTATTTTATCTTCCAGGTCACTTATCCGTTCTTCTGCCTCAGTTATTCTGTTATTGATCCCATCTAGAGTACTTTTAATTTCATTTATTGCGTTGTTCATCATTGCTTGTTTCATCTTTATTTCTTCTAGGTCCTTGTTAACTGTTTCTTGCATTTTGTCCATTCTACTTCCAAGATTTCGGATCATCCTTACTATCATTATTCTGAATTCTTTTTCAGGTAGATTGCCTATTTCCTCTTCATTTGTTAGGTCTGGTGCATTTTTATCTTGCTCCTTCATCTGCTGTGTGTTTTTCTGTCTTCTCATTTTGCTTATCTTACTGTGTTTGGGGTCTCCTTTTTGCAGGCTGCACGTTCGTAGTTCCCGTTGTTTTTGATGTCTGTCTCCAGTGGCTAAGGTTGTTTCAGTGGGTTGTGTAGGCTTCCTGGTGGAGGGGACTAGTGCCTGTGTTGTGGTGGATGAGGCTGGATCTTGTCTCTTTAGTGGGCAGGTTCACGTCTGGTGGTGTGTTTTGGGGTGTCTGTGGCCTTATTATGATTTTAGGCAGCCTCTCTGCTAATGGGTGGGGTTGTGTTCCTGTTTTGCTAGTTGTTTGGCATAGGTTGTCTAGCACTGTGGATTGCTGGTCGTTGAGTGAAGCTGGGTGCTGGTGTTAAGATGGAGGTCACTGGGAGATTTCCGCCGTTTAATATTATGTGGAGCTGGGAGGTCTCTTGTTGACCAGTGTCCTGAAGTTGGCTCTCCTACCTCAGAGGCAGAGCCCTGACTCCTGGCTGGAGCACCAAAAGCCTTTCATCCACACGGCTCAGAGTAAAAGGGAGAAAAAGTAGAGAGAATTAGTAGAAGTATGAGGAAAGAAAGAAGGAAAGGAGGAAAGGAAGGAAGGAAGAAAGAATCAAAGAAGGAAAGACAGGAGGGAGGGAGGGAGGGAGGAAGGAAGGAAGGAAGGAGGGAAAGAAGGAAAAAAGACAGAAAGAAAGAAGATACAGTAAAAATAAAATAAAGTATAATATAGTTATTGAATTAAAAAATATTTAGAAAAAAAAAAAAATGGGACGGATAGAACCTTAGGACAAATGTTGGAAGCAAAGCTATACAGAGAAAATCTTACACAGAAGCATACACATACACCTTCACAAAAAGAGGTAAAGGGGGAAAAATCATAAATCTTGCTCTCAGAGACCACCTCCTCAATTTGGGGTGATTCGTTGTCTAAAGGAGGGAAGGAAGGAAAGAAAGAAAGAAAGAACGAAGGTAAAGTATAATAAAGTTATTACAAATAAAATTAATTATTGAGAAAAAAAATTTTTTTTTAAAACCATGGACGGATAGAGCCCTAGGACAAATGGTGGAAGCAAGAGTATACAGACAAGATCTCACACAGAAGCATACACGTACACATTCACAAAAAGAGGAAAAGGGAAAAAAATCATAGATCTCGCTCCTAAATTCCACCTCTTCAATTTGGGATCATTCCTTGTCTATTCAGGTATTCCATAGATGCAGGGTATATCAAGTTGATTGTGGAGCTTTAATCCGCTGCTTCTGAGGCTGCTGGGAGAGATTTCCCTTTCTCTTCTTTGTTCTCACAGCTCACAGGAGCTCAGCTTTGGATTTGGCCCTGCCTCTGCGTGTAGGTCGCTGGAGGGCGTCTGTTTTTTGCTCAGACAGGACAGGGTTAAAGGAGCCGCTGATTCGGGGGCTCTGGCTCACTCAGGCCGGGGGTGGGGAGCGGAAGGAGGGGCACTGCGTGCGGGGCGGGCCTGCGGCGTCAGAGGCGGCGTGACGTTGCGGCAGAGGCCGGCGTGACGTTGCGCCAGCCTGAGGTCCGCCGTGCGTTCTCCCGGGGAAGTTGTCCCTGGTTCCCGGGAACCTGGCAGTGGCGGGCTGCACAGGCTCCGCGGAAGAGGGGTGTGGAGAGTGACCTCTGCTCGCACACAGGCCCCTTGGTGGCGGCAGCAGCAGCCCCAGCGTCTCCCGCCCGTCTCTGGGGTTCGCGCTTTTAGCCGCGGCTCGCGCCCGTCTCTGGAGTTCCTTTAAGCAGCGCTCTTAAACCCCTCTCCTCGCGCACCAGGAAACAAAGAGGGAAGAAAAAGTCTCTTGCCTCTTCGGCAGGTGCAGGCTTTTCCCCGAACTCCCTCCCGGCTAGTCGTGGTGCACTAACCCCTTCAGGCTATGTTCAAGCCGCCAACCCCAGTCCTCTCCCTGCGCTCAGTCCAAAACCGAAACCCGAGCCCTAGCTCGCAGCCCCGCCCGCCCCGGCGGGTGAGCAGACAAGCCTCTCGGGCTGGTGAGTGCCGGTCGGTACCGATCCTCTGTGCGGGAATCTCCCCGCCTTGCCCTCCGCACCCTGTTGCTGTGCTCTCCTCCGCGGTACCGAAGCTCCCCCCTCCGCCTCCCGCAGTCTCCGCCCGCGGAGGGGCTTCCTAGTGTGTGGAAGCTTTTCCTCCTTCACAGCTCCCTCCCACTGGTGCAGGTTCCGTCCTTATTCTTTTGTCTCTGTTTTTTCTTTTGCCCTACCCAGGTACGTGGGGAGTTTCTTGCCTTTTGGGAGGTCTGAGGTCTTCTGCCAGCCTTCAGTAGGTGTTCTGTAGGAGTTGTTCCACGTGTAGATGTATTTCTGGTGTATCCGTGGGGAGGAAGGCGATCTCCGCGTCTTACTCTTCCGCCATCTTCCCAACTCCCCCGGTTAGAATTTTTATACTCCAATTAAATACACATAATGGGGATAACAGTTAAGAATAAAAATATACTTCCTTTTCTTCTTGATTGATATCCTCTCATGACCTTTGATTATCAAGGCTAATCTAAGCATTTTATTTGCTCAGAAAAGTAGAATGATCTCACATGGGAAGGGGGGGGGCGCATCAATGATCAGCTTGGTGTCTCAAAATGACTTTCTAGAGTCCATAAAATGGAAATAGTTTCCAGGTTTCATTGAAAAGATAATGGTGTTTTAATATTACTTGTATTTTATTTAGCATATCAAAAGCAGAGAAAGAATCCTACTACATGAGAGAGAACTCAGATTTTGATATGAAGGAATACACAAAAATCTAAATGTCCAGTACAAGGGAATTATAGAAAGAAAAAGGGCACCGAAATAGAGGAAGGGCAGAGAGAGGATAAGTACGTAAACCACAGAATTGGACTCCTGTGTGCCTTCTCATTTGCAGTCTGTAGTCCTAGAGCTGAGACTGGGAAATGTTGAGGAGTGAAAAGCAGGGTTTCCCATCTGCGACTCTTGGAGGAGTCTGCCTTGCAGGATTCTCTGTTTATTAACTGGTATAGGAAAATTTGAGTAAAATTAATAGTTGACAAGGTTGAGCAGATGGAGAGCATATGATTATTCCCTAACCTCCCCAACTCCAACCCCTACATATACACACACTCTTTTTTTGTTTTAATTTATTTAGTTTATTTATTTAGTTTTGGCTGCGTTGGGTCTTCATTGCTGTGTGTGGGCTTTCTCTAGTTGCGGCAAGCCGGGGCTACTCTTCGTTATTGTGTGCAGGCTTCTCATTGTGGTGGCTTCTCTTGTTGCAGATCACGGGCTCTAGGCACGTGGGCTTCAGTAGTTGTGGCTCCCGGGTTCTAGAGTGCAGGCTCAGTAGGTGTGGCGCACAGGCTTAGTTGCTCCGCGGCATGTGAGATCTTCCTGGACTAGGGCTCGAACCCGTGTCCCCTGCGTTGACAGGCAGATTCATAACCACTGCACCACCAGGGAAACCCACACACTCTTGAGTGGCATGGAAATGCCAAAAGTCCACACATGTCTTGGAGTAAGAGCTGACAGTGCTGGACTGGTGAGTCTACCAGGGAGGATAGAACATCTGGAGTGAAATGATACTGTAACGAAGGTACAAAGCAGCAAAGCAGAAGCACATCAAAACCTCAGGAACAGGAGGTAATTCCATCCAGAATCAAGATACAGTAAAGTCAATAGGGGTAACTACTGAATTCTAACCAATCTGGGAGTGGAGATAAATTCATTCATTAAATATTTATTGGCTACCCACTGTATGGCACTCATTGTTCTAAAGATTGGGACTATAGCAGTAAAGATATCAATCTTCTCCTAACCATGGAGCTTAGATTCTGGTGGTAGGAAACATAATTTTTGACACAAGCAACTGGGAAAGACTGTGATGTGAATATTTTTTTGAGAAGGTCTGCGCGAAGGTAGGGAGTTAAGAGTCCCAATGTATGTTTACTATTTTCTATCAGTGGCTACATATCCTTTGATGCCCATAAGAGGCAAAACTAACAGGTGTACAAGGATATTTCTATGAAGTTCAAAGGAGTCAGAATATATATAAAAACATATTGTCAGGGACTTCCCTGGCAGTCCAGTGGTTAAGACTTCACATTCCAATGCAGCGGATACTGGTTTGATCCCTGGTTGGCGAGCTAAGATCCCACATGCCTCGAAGCCAAAAAACCAAAACATAAAACAGAAGCAATATTGTAACAAATTCAATAAAGACTTTAAAAATATTCCACATCAAAAAAAAAATCTTTAAGCAAAAAAAACATATTGTAATAGATCTGAGGGCCTAATTCTTCCTAGACACACAAGGTAAAGTAGACCTGTCCCCCAATCCATTCAGACACCATTTGAGAAAAGCACAGAGGAGGGGAAATTTAAAAGACTGAATACATATCCAAAAAATGCCAAGCTGTTTAAAGGTCTGAATAATTTATTGGAGTAGTCTGAATTTACCTTTAGAGCCTCAGTAGGAACTTCAATTAAAACATTATATTACATAGTGCAAAAGAAAATTTAGCTTCTGTATTTCCTATATCAAATCCCATCTTTCATGTTTCCATTTCAATGGATAGTGGGTAAAATAATTAATTTCTTCCTATTTATCTAATATTCTTATGTTAGTTTAACTGCTTTGTGTTAATAAGTTAATTGAGCTACATGGTAAAAGCCAGCATTTTTATTTTGACTAGAAAAAAATATAAAAGGCCAATAAACCCTAATAGTACTTGCTGCCAGTGCATGAATTTACACGGATGATAATGACAAGATGAAGAATGAGTAGAGGGGGAAAAGGAGGAGTAGAAAAAATAAAATAGGATGGTAGTTTTCTGGGAATAAATTCTTTTCATCTTTCATTGATACAAAAATATTTATTGATTGATATTTATTGAGAATGGACCATTTACCACTCTAGTTCCAGAGGATCAAATATGGTGATGGATAACTTAGAACAATTTCCTGCTTTCATGGCATTTAATGTTTTGTCAGTGAGACAGATAATAAGTAATAAATAAGTAGGCAAATTAAAAAAATTATAATGTCAGTGATAATTGTTCTGAGAATAGAGTTTAGTAAGGGGATAGAAACTGTGGGGCAGGGTGCAAATTCTCTTAGATAAGGTAGTTAGAAAAGGCTTCTCTGATGTGGTGGCATTTGTGAAGAGATATCAAATATGAGACTTTATTACAGGCCCATGGCTTTATTTCTATTACAGATAGATAAATAGATGATAGAGATAGGTAGATAAAGATATTAGAAAAACTAGTTGAAGAAATTTGTTAGCCATAACTGTTCTTGTCTTTCAAAGTATTAGGCCATAGAAATGTGTGTCCTCAAAATTGTGATGTACATTTTTGTTTTGTGACACACTTTCAGTTTCTATGTCTATTTGCAAAGAGCTTGGAAGGCACTATGTGGTCCTAACAACTAGTAAAATACTTAGTTTATTCAATTATGTATGCTTTTGTATATATCATAGGTATAGCTATGCTTATATATATAAGTGAGATGAACGACAGCAATGATACCAGGGATGGGAGGGAGGAATAAGGATTATTATTTTTTTTTAAGATTTAATTTTTAAAATTAATTTATTTATTTTGGCTGCATTGGGTTTTTGTTGCTGCACAAGCTTTCTCTAGTTGTGGTGAGCGGGGGCCACCCTTCATCGGGCTTCTCCTTGGGTTGGCTTCTCTTGTTGAGGAGCATGGGCTCCAGGAGTGCAGGCTTCAGTAGTTGCGGCCTGCAGGCTCAGTGGTTGTGGCTCACGGGCTCTAGAGCACAGGCTCGGTAGGTCTGGCACACGGGCTTAGTTGCTCCACGGCATGTGGGATCTTCCAGGACCAGGGCTCGAACACATGTCCCCTGCATTGGCAGGCAGATTCTTATCCGCTGCACCACCAGGGAAGTCCCAAGGATTGCCTTCATGTTATAAGGTAGTCATACTCCCCCTGAAGTGACATAGTGTTATTTAGAAGTGGACTTGGATTAGCTATAAATGTGTATTGCAAACTACAGGGCAACTACTAAAAATAAGTTTTATTTTAAAGTAGAACTGATATTTTTTTGTGTGTCTTATACTATCTATTTTATTTTATTTTTTTTAGGACACTGCTGTCAATTAAAAGAGACTTAATAGTTGTAACAACCAAATGCAATGTGTCGAACTTGTTTGGAACTGATTTAAACCAACTAACTGTAAAAAAAATTGTGAAACAAGTGGGGAAATTTTAGTATGGACTGGGTATTATGTGACAAGAAGGCTGTGTTTGATAATTTTGTTAGTTGTGATGATGGTCCTGGGGTTATATAAGAGAATTTCCATATTTTAAAGTGATAAATACTAAACATATTAAGGGAGTTGGAAAAAAAAACAAACAAAAGAGAGGAGAGAATCCTTTGATAAATAGGGGTAAAAGAGTTTTAATGGTTTCTAATATCTGAATGAATAAACATATAATTTATCTAAAAAGAAAAGCACACCTGATATGCAAAGAAAATAGAAAAAAGGGAAACATGAAATTCTCATTTAAAACCATAAAAAGCAGATAAAGAGTGGAAGGCAAAAATAAAAAGTGGAACAAAGAACAAGGGCAACAAATAGAAAACAGTAATGAATATGATAGCCATTAATCTGATTATATCAATAATTGTTTAGAACATCAATGGACCAACTAAAAGGCAGAGATTGTCACAGTGGATCAAAAACAAGGCACAACTACATGTTGTCTGCACAAAGCCCACTTTATATAGTAAGACAAATAGATTAAAATTAAATGGATAGAAATTGTTTGAGTGGATTAAGTTTTGTCAATCTTTAAAAATCTTTCTTATATGAAGCCATAATATATTTTCCTGCTAACTGTTTTAATATCTGATCTATGAACTGACAAATAATCATAAAATTATATTTCCATGAAAAAAGTAAATGATTAGAGAAAAATATACCATGCTAACACTAATAAAAAGAAACCAAGAGTAGCCAAGTTAATTGCAGAGAGAGCAGACTTCACTAAGGAAAGTTATAAGGGATAAAGAAGAGCATTACATAGTGATAAAGGTGCAATTCATCAAGAAGGCATAATAATTCTTAATGTGTGTGTACCTAACAACAGAGCATCAAACTACACGCGGCAAAAACTGATGGACTTGCAAGGAGAAATAGATGAATTCATTATCATAGTTGGAGACTTCAACACTGCTCTCTCAGAAATGGACATACCTAGCAGGCAGAAAATCAATAAGAATATAGCTGAACATAACAACACTATCAAGCAACTGGATAGAATTAACATCTATAGATACATCATCCAACAACAGGGAATTACACTTTTTTCTCAAGTTGACGTGGAATATTTGCCAAGATAGACATTCTGGGACATAAAACGCACTCTAACAAATTGAATGGAACAGAAATCAGACAATGTCTGCTCTCAGATCACAATGGAATTAAAGTAGAAATCAATGACAGAAAGATAACTGGAAAACCCCAAAATACATGGAGAATAAGCAACACACCTCTAAGTAACACATAGGTCAAAGAAGAAATCTCAAGAGAAATTTAAAAATATTTTGAACTAAATAAGAATGAAAATACTACTTATCAAAATTTGTGGAATGCAATGAAAGCAGTGCTTAGGAGGGAAATTTGTAGCACTGAATGCATACACGGTAGTCCCCCTTGTTTGTGGGGGATTTGTTCTTCTTGGATCCCCCAGTGGATGTGTGAAACTGTGTATAGTACCAAACCCTATACATACTATATTTTTTCTATATACGCATGTTTATGACAAAAATTAATCTATAATTTGGACACAGTAAGAGATTAACAACAACTAATAATAAAATAGAACAATTATAACAATGTACTGTGATAAAAGTTATGTGAATGTGGCCTCTCTCTTTCTCTCTACCTCCTAAAATATCTTATTGTACAAATTTAATGCTTTTTCCATTTTAACTAAGCACTTACCATGCACTGTGGTTGTAATTTTGGGGGTTTGAGGTGCAACAGCAATATTAGCACAAATTTCTTTCTCCTTCTTCACAGTTTCATGGACAGAAGATCCGTTCTTACTGGAGATCATAGCAACTTCGCATATGACTTTTTTTTCCCCTCTCCTAATTAAGTTGAGAACTTTCACATTTTCACTTAAAGAAGCACTTTATGGCTTCTCTTGGCATATATGAGTTGCTAGCATTATTACTCTTGCACTTTGGGGCCTTTAGAAAGTAAAACAAATGTTACTTGAACACAAGCACTGTGATACCTGGACAGCTGAAAAGGCTACTAAATGACTAAGGGTGGGATATGCTGGACAATGGGGTGATTCACATCCTGGGTGGGACAGAGCAGGACAGTGTGGAAAAGTTCGAGGTTTCTCCACACTACTCAGAATTTAAAATTTTTGAATTGTCTATTTCTGGATTTTCCCACTTAATATCTTCCGACCACTTAATATTTTCTGATCATTGTTGACATCAGGTAACTGAAACCATGGAAAGTGAAATTGAGGAGGGGAGGGGCTAGTATTAGAAAAGAAGAAAATTCTAAAATTAATTATCTAAGTTTCCACCTTGGAAAACTAGGAACAGAAGAGTAAATTAAATCCAAACTAAGCAAATGAAAAGTAAGAATAATTAGAACAGAAATCAATGAAATTGAGAATAGGAAATCATAGAGAAAATCAATAAAACCAAAAAGTGGTTCTTTGAAAAGATCAACAAATCAATAAGCCTCTGGCCAGGGTAACTAAGAAAAAAAGAATGAGGGCACAAATTACTAATATTAGAGTGAAAAATGGATACCACTACAGATCCTATGAGCATTAAAAGGATAAAAATAGAATACTATGAATAACTCTATGCCCACAAATTTGACAATCTAGATGAAATGGACTAATTCCTTGAAAGACACAATCGGCCTAAACTCACATCAGAAAAAAGAAAAAAAGTCTGAATAGGCCTCTATCTATTAAAGAAATCAGATTGATAATTAGTAACCTTCTAAAACAGAAAGCACCAAATTCAGATGAGTTCACTGGTGAATTCTACCAAATATTTAAGAAAAATGTATACCAACTCACTACAATCTCTTTCAGAGGTTAAAAGCAGAGAAAATACTTCTTAATTCATCCCATGAGGCCAGTATTACCTTAATACCAAATCCAGACAAAGACATCACAAGACAACTACAGAATAATATTTCTCATGAACAAGGATCCCAAAATGCTCAACAAAATACTAGTAAATCAAATCTAAAAATATACTATGACCAAGTGGAATTTATCCCAAGTATGCAAGGCTGTTTCAACATTCGAAAATCAATCACTGTAACTTATGACATCAACAGACTAAAAAAGAAAAATCACATGATTATACCAATAGATGCCAAGAAAGAATTTGACAAAATCCAACACCCCTGGACTTCCCTGGTGGCGCAGTGGTTAAGAATCCACCTGCTAATGCAGGGGACATGGGTTCAAGCCCTGGTCCAGGAAGATCCCACATACCATGGAGCAACTAAGCCCATGTGCTACAACTACTGAGCCTGTGCTCTAGAGCCCATGAGCCACAACTATTGAAGCCTGCGTGCCACAACTACTGAAGGCCGTGCACTTAGAGCCCATGATCTGCAACAAGAGAAGCCACTGCAATGAGAAGCCCGCCCACCGCAAGGAAGAGTAGTCCCCACTTGCCGCAACTAGAGAAAGCCAGCACGCAGCAATGAAGACCCAACGCAGCCAAAAATATAATTAATTAATAAAAAAAAAATCCAACACCCCTTCATGATAAAGATTCTCAGTAAAATAGGAATTGGGGGAATCTTTCTCAACTTGATAAAGTCTATCTACAAAAGACCTACAGCTAACATCATACTTAGTGGTGAGAAACTCGAAACTTTCACACTAAGATCAGGTGCAAGGCAAGAATGTGTATCCTCACCACTCATTTTCAGCATAGTACTGAAGGATACATGTCATTATATATTTGTCCAAACCCACAGATTGCACCGAGAGTAAGCCCTAAGCTAAACTATGGACTTTGGGTGATGAAGATGTGTCAATGTAGGTTCACCTTTGGTAACAAATGTACCATTCTGTTCTGGTGAGTGATGTTGATAATGGGGGAGACTATACATGTTCAGGGTAGGGGGCATATGGGAAATCTCTGTACCTTCCTCTAAATTTTGTTGCTCTAAAAAATCTTTTAAAAGAAACAAGCAAAAAAAACTTCCTCAATGGCCATAACTGGAATAAAATCTTTTTATTAGTGATTTTTCCAAAATCAATTTGTTTTTTCTTTGGTCATTGAGAGAAAGATTTTCTAAACCTTGTTCACAAATAGAACAAATTCCAGATGTTTGAATTCCAAACAAATAGATGTCATAAATTAATATAGTTTATTTTCATTTAAAATAACTTTGGATTATTACTCATTAATTTAAAACACTGAAATTATTTAATTCATAAAAGCTAGGTTTTATTCATGACCATTTGTTTATAATTTAGCTTATCTAAGCCATGTTTGGGAAACACAATGACAATAATTGGTATAAGTAAGTGTTTATACAGTTTATTGTCATAAATGTGATTCTGTTGATAAACAAAGCACTAATATCACACTGAGAGGACAGGTAATAATCAGGGTGGTCATGTAATTTTTCACAGCATGGTCAATCTAGCTATAACCGTTTGAGGGTTCAGGCTGAATAGATTAAAAGATCTGTAGTTGAAAAGCGTGTATATTTTGTGTCAGGTGTTAAGTAACTGTAATGTAAATCTTTCTCATTCTGAAAAAAAGCATTGGAAATTCTTTAGAATATAAATTCTTGTGAATACATATATAAAATAAGAGTTATATGTGCTCATATAAGAATGTCCTTGTCTCTAAAACCTTACAAACATAATTTATCTCTTTGATAGTATTGTGGCTATTGATTAATTATAATTTCTATGCTTAATTGCCTATTATGTTTCAGAATTATGACTGAGTTCCAAAAAGCACACTTCTAATTCTAAATCTCTAAAACTGTATTTATATTATGTAGAAATCTTTTTTTCCTGGAACAGACATCTCAAAGAGTTTCAGCCTCTTTCACACCTTCTAAATGGCAAGATGGAGATCCAATAGATATGCTAGAACATAGCTTTAATGGTATAATCAGCAATCACTGTGTTTCTGGCTTATTAGAAAAGTAAGGCTGTTACAGATGGAATAAAAAATTTTCTTTATGAAACCAGATTGGGGAAAATGAAATTTGGCTGATAATCAGAACTAGTGGAAGAAGAGTTTTTATTAATTAGACCAGATGGAGACCATCAATAGCAATAATGTGGAAAAGAGTTAAGTTAAACTGATAGCTATTAATTAGCATTAACTAAATGCTTCTGAGATTAGAAACTTCTAAAAAGTTTACTTCTTGAAATAAACTTCCTTGACTTTGTTCTTAGATTTTTTTTTTCCCTTTAGTGTAGTGATACTACCCATCACAGTTTGCTCAAAGTATGTGGTAACCATGATGAAGTGATTCCTTCATTTAAAAAAATAAATTTAGGGCTTCCTTGGTGGCACAGTGGTTGAGAGTCCGCCTGCCATGCAGGGGACACGGGTTCGTGCCCCGGTCTGGGAAGATCCCACATGCCACAGAGCGGCTGGGCCCGTGAGCCATGACCGCTGAGCCTGCGTGTCCGGAGCCTGTGCTCCGCAACGGGAGAGGCCACAACAGTGAGAGGCCCGCATACCGCAAAAAACAAACAAACAAACAAATAAATAAATAAATAGATAAATTTAAAAATACTCATTAAACATGTACTGGGTGCCAGGTAACAGCTAAGAACAATGTTAACTTAAATATCTTGCAGGAGGTCAGGAACTTAGGTCACAGCAAATTTCAGGAGGCAGAGAATTCAGGATATTAAGAAGAAAATAAATAACATATACATAAGTTATTTTTAATACATGACAAAACTATCTATATAAAATACAAATATTATATATTAATTTGCCCAAGATATGGCTTGGTGTACATAGCAAAAGTACCTGTACAAGTCTAATTTGTTGTTCAGTAAGTGTTAAGTCTCTTCATTCCCTTTTTGCTCCCTTCCTTTTCTCTTTCTCTCTCTCTAATTATTTTTCTGAAGGAAATCAAGTGCCTGCAAAATGAAGGAAAATTTTCTTGAAGTCATTAGACTTACAACCAGGGTTCTTTGAGAAACATAAGATAGCAAGTCTGGCAAGAAGGGTTTTATTTGCCTGAGAGCTACAGGTCACATGGGAGGAATTTGGATGGTAATTTTGGAAGGAATAAATCTGGTCCTCTGATACCAGGAATAAGTTAGGTAAGCCAAAGAGAAGAACTGATGGCTGTCACCTTAGTCCTGAGAAGATGTACCTGGATGTAGCAGAGGGTTGAAAGAGATGCACTGCTTTCAGAGGCAGGCCTGGAGTAGTGAGGGACATCTAGCAATGCTGCACATATCGGTGCCACCTAGCAGAGGGGGCTGTAGAATAAAATAAGTATAATTATTTGGAGGTCAGGCCAGCCAAGCTTAGCTGGAAATCCTGGCCTAAAAAAAGTGTTGCTGTCATTGGTGAAGCCAACCATAGTGGCTTTGACTTCAGTAGTTAAGCAGAGCAAAGATTTGTAGGCTGTGTTGTGATAATGATTTTGTCAAGATTCACAACAGAAAAATCAGGGTTTTTAATAAACACACAGAGTTAAATAAATAATAAATTATAGACAAGTAAAATATTTTTGATACTCAGAATCAATAAATGATAAAGATTATCAATTAGGCAGTATTTAAAATTAAGTGGGGTAAATATACAAACAATTATAATAAATTCATGGGTAAAGAAAATCATGGAAAGAAGAAACAAAAGAGTAATTTCCTTCATTAAAGGGTGTTAACAAATCATTAGAGAAAGGTTTATAACCCATTCGAACAATAGATAAAGATATTAACAGCTGTTCAGAAGGTTGTTCACCCCTCGACTAAAAATTTTCAATTTAAAATAATGAGATAGAAGATCGACTTTGAGCAAGAGAGCGTGGGAAGCTCCATGGTGAAACTGGTAAAAATTATTTTTAAAACTCAACCGTTTAAACCCTGTGGAAATGGCCCTAAAAGGAAACAACAAATGAAGAAAATCCGTTTGGGAAAAATCAGCAAGAAGGGCAAAAGACTGTGCTGTTTGAACCAAAGTGACTCTCTGCTTCCCCACTCCCAGCTCAGCAAGGCAGACACGCCACTCTTGACGACAGCAGCTAAAAGACACCAGGATCCCCCTTTGAACTCCCAGTCAAAGGGTTTTTTTCCTGGGAGGAGCATGACTTCAGAATCTTTCCTCATTCTCCAATGGAGCAGTGGATCTTGAGCAAATGGTTGAGAGGAGAAGGCAACCTTCATTTGTCCAGATCCTACTCATGAAATGGAGCCTCATCCTCAGGCATGGTGCACCGAGGACCCTGGGGTCTCCATGGCTGTTGCCCTGGCCCAAGTCTAATTTATTGGTCCCCAAGACCTATCAGAGTGTCTCACACATAGTTGGTGCTCAATAAATATTTGGTAGAAAGAAAGGATTTAGAGAAGAAGGAAAAACAGAGACATAAAGAGAAGAGGCATACAGTGAACATTTGAGTAGCAACCAGAAAGCTTATAAGCCATATGCCAACATCAGTAGGATATTATATATAGATGATGTTTGAATCCAATTTAAAATTTGTTCTGGAAGAAAGGGCCAACTGGATAGGAAACTACAGTTTATTTTTTCAACACTGTGACAGAATTGATGGTCTAGTGAGCCTTTAAAACACCACTTTCACCATAAAACTAGTTCTTGGCTTTTCTTTTATTGTATACAATTTGATTTACTGAGCTGAATTGTACAGTTCTAAATTGAAAACTTTATGAACAG
Source organism: Monodon monoceros (assembly GCF_005190385.1). NCBI lineage: Eukaryota > Metazoa > Chordata > Mammalia > Artiodactyla > Monodontidae > Monodon > Monodon monoceros. Next base: position 120,937,058 of record NW_021703777.1, read on the forward strand.
AACTATTCTTTTTGGCATTTACATTCTCTTCTGTTAACAGGTGCTTTTATTTCATTTCAAAAGAACAGACTTTTCCCTGTAAATCAATATTGCATTTCTTCTTTCTTCATTACAGTGTCAGCTTCTAGCTTTATTACATTCTGTTAGATTACACTCAGTATGGGTGCTGAACATATTTATAATATTGGCAGATCAGTTCACAGCATTTGTTTATTTTTTTCCTTAATGAGACAAGTACAATGCATATTCTTTTCTAAAACTGACAGGAAAAGTAATTTTAAGTGACTTATCAAAGGACTCACATCTTTAACAAAGTTTTCAATTTTATCTAAGAGAAGCAGATTCTTCTTATATGCAACTTCTGCATTTACTTAACTCACTACATATCTTTGTAAAACTAATTTGCCATCTTTATGGAAAATGAGAGAGCTAGACTGGGTATGACATAGCTGGTTTAATTGCTTCAGAGACAGTCTATTCAAGATTAATTAAATCATGCTTAACATGTTGCAGTAGTAACTGTGAAGTTCTGGAAAAACACCCTTACTCTTCAAAACATTAAGACTGTGAGGTTGAATCAGAATAAACCTTAATACCAAATGGTAGAACTGGGAAATAAAATTTCCAGCCTCATAAATTAGATAGTTGTGCACTTTTATTTCATAATAATGAAAATCTGAGATTTATAGATTGTAATATGATGCATGTATGCCTCTGGGCTTTGGAGGGCACAGAGGTACTTCATGTAACTTATTACAAAATATTGTTTTATCGTTTATAACTAATATTCTGTTTGGAAAATTCAGTTACTAAAAAAAAATCCATATTTGACAAAACCACATTGTTGTAATATTTATAATGATGTGAACTAAAGAAGACATTTGCAATGCAAGACATGCTATCTCCATCAGTGACTCTGCCTAGTGCTCCCAATATCCTTCACAGTCTACCTAGAACATGATAGTAGTACTTGCAGGGCACATATGGTAAACTGACAAATCTGCTGCTGGAAGGGAAGGAAGCTGCTGGCTGCTGAGAGGAACCCTACTCAACATGGGTGAGACCCTCTGCTCCCTAAAATATATGTTCTCAAATATAACTATGATTTTTAGGCAATTCTCCCCAAAAATTTATAGGCAAAGAGTATTTGTTACATATGTCAAATCAATACAGAATAAGTATACCTAATTTTCACAAGTCATTTGACTTCATTTAGAATTACTACCATTATGATGTCATTTCCTTGTTCTAGAATTCACAATCACTATCAAGTTCTTCTTAAAATATCATTACTATCCTTCCTTTTTACAATATAAAATGTCTCTAGTATCCTTATATTCCGTGAACTCAAGAGAAGCATTTTTGTTTCTAATTATGTAAACTTTTGAAAAAGGTACTGTTTCTTTTATTAGTATTTTAACACAACTCCCTGAAGCTGGCTTGATATAGACTTTGGGATAATGGAACAGTAGTTAAAGGTTATTGTTTTCTTCTTCACAGAGTCATGATCATAATCTGTGCAGCATTGAGAAGATCTAGGTAGAGAAGAACTGTTCTCTAGGGTCAAGGATGACTTAATTAAGAGAGCTGATTTAGAATCCTCTAAATATGGGAGCACAGACTATATAAATCCAGGCAAAGAAACACAGGGACAATGGTTTAGGAGCAAGGGTCTCTGTTCTCTCAACAGGAGTTTGAGATCTTATTATCAAAACGGGGAATGAATAGTAGAGAGTTACAGCAGCCAAAATCAGTAGTCAATTCAAGAAGAAAGTAGGCTTTAAGCGCAGTCTAAATCTCAATAGTATGGACCTGAGCTTCAAGAAAAGGAATCTTAGTCAGTGGGTGATTGATGTCCCCAAATCAAAGCAGCACCAGTATCAAGGATGACCCAATTCTGATGTGGAAGGCTAATGAATGACATTCCACATGTTAGGTTGTGACAGGCCCAAAGTTTGGTGACAGCATTGAGTGAATTAGTGAGTGAGTAAAATCTTACTTGAAAATGTCAGGCAGATAGAGACCAGAGATTCGCGTCGGGAATTACACAATTACCCGGTTTGTGATTTAGAGCAGTACAAGGGAGGCATGTTGACCTGGGTTGGCCTTTGAAACTCCACTGAAGAAATAAAGAATGGGTAAGATTGTTCCTTCATTTGTTTCTCCCTGCAACCACTAGCTATTTAAAAACACCTTCCTGGTTATTGAATACAGAATATTTTGCATATTTGTACATGAGAAATCGATATCCCAAATTTTAACTTAAACTACTTAGAAAAAGAAAATAGGTTTTCTTACTTCCATTTATGGGGTATAAATAGTATATTAAATATCAACAGATAAAAGTGTACAAAAAAGGAGAGTAAGTGATTTTCAAGTTCATGACCCATGGCATGTGTCTATTACTATTTCTCTTTGATCATCTACCTACCTATGGGTCAGCCTTTCCAATCAAGAGAATCTCTATCCACCACTAAAATTTACATGTTTTGACAGATTAAACAAAAGGAGTAGAGGACATGAAAAAGAAACTTACTAAAATTTTAGAGTATTTTTAAAACTTTTAAAAAGAAGACTGATGATCAGTTTTAGACAATAAAATCATCATGCACATAAAATACATTTAAAAAACATCCTCAATCTTTTGTGCAGGGTACGTTTTTACTTAATAAATAACTCAAAATTAGTTTATTTAAAGCTTAGCATGTGAAAAATTCAATCTCAAGAGAAATCACCCCAAAAGTTTCTAAGTATAAAAATATTGCCTTTCATATTTAGCCCTAATGATTAGATTGTCTTAATAAGTTTTCATATTCTTCTCTCCATTTTCTTCTCCCTCTCTCTGTTTCTCTGTCTCCATTTGTCTCTCTGTCTCTCTCCACTATATTTATGTACATGTATATATGAGTGCATGTTTGTGTGAGTTTGTGCATACATACATATGTACATATTTTTATCTCCCCTGGAACTGTACATTAAATAAAAATATTGTTACTCTAGTCAGTGTATTTACAATATTACAGAGTTCTGAGAAAATATATGCAATTATATCCTATATCCTAAGATATATTCTTAGAGCAAAACTGGTGGAAATTTAGCAGATATAAAATTGTTTTTCCATCGCTTCAAACATTATCATCATCTTAAAGCAAACGTACATTTTTTATTATTTTTATACTAATAATAGATTCATAATGAAATAACTGCCATAATGTGAATATTTTGTGAATAATTTTTTTTTTAATAATCAGTTCACTCACATACATGCAGGGGTTTTGTCTGTGCATTTTGAAAAGCCTAGAAAAGTTTAATATTTTCCTCAAATTGTTTTCACTTATATTTAGTTTTAATAATTTTATGTAGGAAAAGATGCAACATGGCAACATAGTGTAAAAGGGGTATTAGTTTCTTCTGATTGGACTTGATAGGGTGGTGGCCTGAGAATAGATCAAGAATGCAATGGATGGCCAAGGACATTAAGGTTGGGACCAAATCACAGAGTCACTGAGGACTGAAAAAATGTCAGTATCATTCATTTGATGTAACAGGTTCCCCTTCTGCCTTTCCAACACATATGTATACCTCCTGGAAGAGGAGTATTGACAATAACTTTTGAACAAGCAATCCTGTCTCTCTTGGGTTTGGAACCAGTAGATCTTGGTGGATTCTAGAAATGTAGGACAAACTGAGAAAAGCCAGAAAAAGGATGGGGGTGGAAGTGGAGAGGAGGCAAAATGTACTGCAGATGTTGGCAGCTGGAAGGGAGGAGGCCATGCTGCATAGACCACATGTGCATTGCACTGAAGATGGGCAGGTGGAGAATTATGTCCTATAATCAGGCTACTAGTGTAGGGACCCAGAAAGAGCCAAGGAAAAGGAGGTGGAAAAACCAGGTGCATTAGAGTTGGACATTCCTATTGAAAACACAAGCCCCAAGCAGGCTGGGCCAAACAGCAATCCCAGGCTACCAGGAAGAGTAAGGAGGGTTTTTGCCAGAGTGTCCCGGATACTCTGTCTGCCACTTACACAGTCCTTGCTTATTCTTTCTAGACTGCTCTAGAAATCCTCTAGACTGGACTGGGAAATCAGACACACCTGGCAGCTTCCATTCCTCTCCAACTGTCCTAAACTCCTATCCTCCGAAAAATGTTGGGGACCTGAAAAAATGAAACCTGATGTACTCTACTCTAGCTGAGTTCTGATTTCCAAGATATAGGGTGACAGTAAAATGTAATTGATAATGGTGATGATGATGATGATAAATGAAAGAAAAAACAAGAGAAAATCTTAGTATTGCAAGACTACTTGAAGCTAAAGTTGTACAACTTTTCACTCCATGCACTACATCCTTAGTGACAAGATTTGCCAGAACAAGTTTGAGGGAATGTATTAGCTAATCAACATACTATGGAAAATAATGTACTATGGGAATAAGCTTAGTTTCTGAAGATTTCAATCAGGATGTGGCATCTATTTCAGTTAGAATTTATTGCATTAGATTTCATTCTAGAGCAACCTAAAAGGATCATGTGGTTTTTGATATAAAGCAGAGATCACATATACAACAACCCTAAAGAGGTTATCAAGAGTCTGCCAAAATTTAACTCATTTCAGTTTAGCACAGATGAATTTTTTTATTTGGTTGAGGAGAAATCCATGTATGTATAGCCTCTATCCACCAGCTCTATGTCTTTCTTCTGCAGTTAGACAGAATAAGTCCAAAGGATATCCATTCAAATATTTTAAACTTTCTTCTTATCACAACTACTATAGGATACTTTAATCCCTCATAACGGCTTACATACACACACACATACACATATACATAGCTTTCTTCAAGCTACACAAGGCAGAGTCTCCAAACTGTTCATCATCTTGTTCAATTGCCTTTAAATGTTCTTGAAGTCCCCAATATTTCACTAAACATTTTTATGTTACCCAGAATGGAACACAATATGATCAGGAGACTATCACTTCTCTGAGCTTTACATAGTCATGTTATACTATTGTCATTTCAAGCTTATTGTCAACTAATCCTTTGTTTCTGTCCTCCATTCTTTCCTCTACATAAAAGGTTTTTCTCAGCCATACACAACATCTCTTTAGGGACTTGCCTGAATAACCTAGTGTAAACTTTACCTTATATCTCCTTATGACATTTTTGGTTCTTTTACTATTTACCTTGTGGTTCAATCTCCTTCTATGACATCGTATAAATAAATGTTAGTTATAGTTTTGTTTTTTCCTTTAAGCTTGATTCTGTGTTTCTTTCCTGGCATAACTGACTTGTTTGGCTGAAAAAAAAAGAAATCCTAAAGATGAGCTGGTTCTCTGGACTGTTTAAGCTTGACTGTTTTGCCCACCAAATCATGGTAGAAGAGTCCTATTGGTAAGAACAGACTCCAAATTCTTTTAATTAAAATACTGCCATGTTGTACTGGCACATTTAAGGCTGTAATGTGCCTCTAGACTTAAGAACACAACATCACCCTAATCAACCTGAAGTAGTCTTATGAAGAAATAAAACAAAAATAAGAACTAATTCTGATTAAGCCAGTAGACACAAATACCAGTATAAAAGTAATAAAATAGGGAGAAAAAATGCTATTTTCTACAACAAAATCCAGATAGTGAGACACTCTAAATGAAAAATACATTTCAAGATAAAAAGATATTGGTAGCTAATCTATACATTAAAAGTTGAAAACCTTTACTTCATTTATTTTTAATTTAAAAATTTGAACAAAATTGAATGTTTGATGATGTCAAGAAATTATTGTTTTTAATCGTGGTAATGGCATGGTGGTTACATTTTTTAAAAAAAGATCTTGCCTTTTAGAGTTCATAATGAAATATTTACAGATGAAAAGATATAACTTCTGAGATTGGCTTCAAAATAATCCATGAAGGGAGAATTGTGTGGATAGAAATGAAACAAGATTAGAAATGAACTGACAATTGTTCAAGCTGATTGATGGTTATTTGGGAGTTCATTGTATTATTCTGTGTATTTTTTGTATATGTTGATGTTTCCCACAAAAAATTTTATATATGACAGATGTTTTCTAAAGCATCTTATTAGCTAAATGCTGATGTAAAAGCACACACACACACACACACACACAAATATACATAAAGGATCATATAAGAATCTTTTTTTTTTTAATTTAGAGTTCCATTTATACATCTAGTGGGTTCAGACACTATTGAGAAAAAATAACTTTGAAATTACAATGCAATATGAAATGCAAAATGAAATAAATGCTAGAGAGTATAAAGTGTGAATTACTGTGCATGAGGTGCTTGTCTCTGAAAAACTAATGGTATAATGAAAGAAGCAGATAAGCAAGTAACCGAAAAACAATGTGTTTAATGTTCTAATATATGCAAATCAACTGAGCTGTGGAAACAAAGGAAAACTATGACTAACTCTGCTTACTTAGATAGAAGAAATACTTGGAAGGAAAGATAGACCAAGACGACAAAAAAGCAGGTTGATACTTGATTTTGAAAATTTCTAAATAATGTGCCAAAAATTTTGAAGTTAATCATGCAGAGGAGTCTTAGAGTTCTGTATTACACAAATTACCTTAAAAATAAACAAAATAGTTAAAATATTCTGGTGATTTTATGGAGTATGACTAGGAAAGGGAAGGATGAAGACAAGAGGCTTGGTTGAAAAACTATTCTGAATACACACAGGCACACACACACACACAACATATATGTATTACTGGCTCTCTCTTTTTTTCTTTTTGGTCTTGGTATAGTGCTCTACATAATAATATAATATAGTGCTCTGCATAATTCATGTCTGTCAAAAATTGTAAGGATAAGATAAACACTACTGTATTGAAACTTCTCTGTAGAGTAATGGATTTGAAATTGAGAATTGTTCTACTTATGTGTTAGTGTAATCATAACTACTCAGATTTGACTAATATGTGACTTGAATACTTTTCTTAGTCTTCTAAAATAGTATATATATTTAAATACATAATATTTTGAAAGATTGGGCTTAATAATTTTGCCAAACAAATCTATATCTCTATTTTAGAACTAATAACAAGTTTCATTTTCTAAGAAAAATTCTCTTAAAGGAGAATGATTAGTAATTCATATTAGTTGATTACAGCCCCACCAGGAAAGATATTCCAAATTTCAGTGGGTTATGCACGATGGAAGTTTCTTCTCTCTCATATAACAATTCAATGGTAGGCAGGCATCAGAGCTGGTACGTGGCTCTGCCAGGGTCTTTACATGGCTAAAGTGGGGGTCCAATATCGCTGTTCCAGTTCTGGCATCTCCAAGTTAGTGAAAAGAGGGTGAGAAACTTGGGGAGCAATGCCTAATTGTTTTAGAGCAAGACCTGGAAATAGTGTATGTTTTTTAACAAAACTTATATTCTCTCTCTTCCTAAAATGTAAATTGTGCTTATCATGTACCAGATATTATTTTAAGCCTTTATAAGATGACAGTTGAGAACATCCCATGACTAATCACATAGGAAGCTGGGAAATATAGCCTTTAGTTTGGTGACCATGTACACAACTAAAAGGAAGCCTATTACTGTGGAAGAAGGGGAGAACAAATATGAGGAAACTCTAAGAGTTTGCTATAAAGACTACAAAAAATTACATAAAAAAGAAAAAAAGAATACTGAAGTTGAAGAAATGCCTTAGTTAATCAAAGAAAGAAAATAGAGCACCCAACACATGTGGTGATAGTTTACCAAAGTTCTTCCTGTTCTTTTCAAATTTACTCCTGGAGTGTTTTATTTCATAAATAGAGTATTGTTTGGCTGACCTAATAAAGGAGAAAAATAGATGGAAGACAGATAATTATTTTTCTCTATAATGCTCATTTTTTTCTCCTGTAGCAGAGAAGGAAAAATTTAAGATATTTAATTCTATTCCCTTAAAAAATACATACATATTAATTGTTTAATTTCTTCTTCCAAGTATTTTGATAGGACTGAAGTATAACAAAGCATGTATTTTTCTTATTCTACAATTCAGTCAAATTCAGTGTCATGAATTACTGTGAAAAAAGACCCTCAGGAAAACTGCTCACATGGTCTTGTCAAACTGTATAGTATAAAAGAAAATTACCTTGACCACAGTGAACATAAAGGTACATAAACTTTAAAATTTTTAAAAATCTTATAGTGTTTGCCTATAGCATACAGCATTTGAGACTAAATGTAAAACTCATTTGATTGACTATGCTTGTGGCTAGAAGCCGATAGACCAAGAGGAGGAAAGGAGAGCTATAAAACTGCAAATAACTGCCAGCCTTATGGCAGTGTCTGGTGAGAAGTTCTTTCTTAATCACCACACACTGTCCTGACACTGAGCGTACAAATTACTCAAAATATTCAACTACTTCTGCCTTTCAGTTAAATAGATATGAAACACATAGAAATGGAAACAAGACAGACTTTGAACTTTTGATACTTCATGTGAACTTCCATTTTAAACATACATTTCTCAGCTGTTAGTTCTCACTTCAGTTTCAGAACAATATTTTTGACCTTACCTCCCTACTAGTTCTGTTATATGAAGCGAGTAAGTGTATTCTCCCCTGGGATCCTCAAAAAATGACTTAATTTGACAAAGAAATAATCTCTCTCTCTCTCTTTCTCTCTCGTTCTCTCTTTCTTTTTTCTTTTTTTTTTTTTGACCAGAAGCCAATGTTAAACCTGAAAAATGATACTCTACCCTTATATCAGCAGACTTCCCAAAGATAAATAACTAGAAAAGTCTTGCTAAATAAATTATTTAAGGATAATCTAAGATTCCTTTATGGTACTTTTAGCTGTCTAATTAGGCAGGTACAGTAAATCCTGCTGTACAATAACAAGTAGCTATAATAATACAGATGTCTATTGTTTGGCTCATAAAATTGAGAAAAAAAATAAGCTCTTTGCTGTTTTTAAAATGCAACAAAAGCTGAATTTTTAACCTTATATAAATCTTAAATCAGCCTGACATCATTGCACAGAGTAAAATGCCAGTTTTCAGCTATAATATCTGCTTGCTTATGAAAGAAAACAAAAGTGGTGTCTGATTATTCTTTTAATTTACTTTTATCTGTTACCAATAATTTAATGACAAATGATTATTTGTTCTTAAATTAAAAGTGGAAAGAATAAGTGTTTGGAAAAATTCATTGTCATGAGGTTTTGGAATTTGTAGTTTTGTCAGTTCATAATATTTCCACCTTGTGAATAAAATGGACCTACTTATTTTAGTTGATCTTTCTTCTTTTCAGCTTTCTAATCTATGAGAACATAATTGTCCAGTTGCAAAAAATAGATGTGTGTACAATAAATACTAGTAAAATTTCCAAATATTGTGATTAAGGCATTTTTACTTTCTATATTTAATTTTTTACTTGGTTTCTCTTGTAAGAAATATGTCAAACAATTGTTCTATTCTTAATTGACAATATCTTTTTCTGGGAGGTCAAATTGGGTATAGGAAGTAATGATAGAGGAAAAAATGTTTTGCAGTTAATCTATTTGCTGTTTATGTAGTATGACATTTGTTTTCATCTCTTCTTATATTATTTACACACATCTCACCTTTGATTATCTTCCATTAGGATTCAAAAGCATCATATGGGCAGCAGGGAAAGTCATAAGAACCTCAAACTCTAATCCAGTGATTTTTGGATTTTTTTTTTTTTGGAGTGCCACAAATCCTTAGAGGTAATAAACTAAATTTAACAGGTTGTGAATGATATTTTTAACAAAATAAAATCAAAAAGTAAAAAAAAAGTGCATCACTTGTGGTAAAAGTAAATAAGGTTTCAGGAAACTTTGTTTGAGTTTGTGTATGTGTGTGTACTGGATAAAATGTACTACTTTCTTTAAGGCATGGTCAAAGGCTTGACAAAACCAAACTAGGTGAAGTTCAGAGGCCCTTCAGTACACTCAAGTTGCCTTCTGATCCTAGCTAGTCCCTTTCCAGTTCACCAAGAAAAGTTGAAAACCTCATACCTAAATCACTGCTTCTGGTAACTGGGCAAAAATAAAGACTACAATTTCCCCCCAGAAGAATAACAGACCCAGCTTCTAAACAGCCTCTTGCTGTAACTGTTGCAGGATTTCATACCTAAATTTTAAAGACATAATAAATAATCAACAGGCTTGGGTTTTTTATGATTGAAAACCACAGTTTCTACTAACTTTCCCTCAAAATATCTATGAATAAAATAGAAAAGTCAGAAATGACATAACTATCAGAAATTGAGTCTATTAAATAAAGTAACGCTGGAATCTGGGAGAGTTCTCTATTAACTATAAAGCAGATGGAGTCAGACGTTTCAGAAAAAAATTGTCAGGTTTCAACGTAAAAGAAGGTAGAAATTATCTTTATAATTTGCCCCTTTTTTCAAGGAACTTAAATTTTAACCAGAAAATTTGGCTTCCATTTTGATACTCTTTCTTACTGAGTCCTGACATTTTTAATAGTGGCATGTTTTTTTTACACAAATTAGTATCACCTGCATTTTGTCAATGAGGAAACTGGGAAAGAATTATGTAACATGGCTAAAGTCACATCACTGTGATGTGATGGAGGCAAAATTTGACCCCAGCACTCTGACCCCTAGTCTGCATGTCAAATTATCACAGTATACTGCCACTGAATATTACTCTAAAAATCATTTATTTTAGAACCTAGGGTAAGTATCAAGAAAAGTTTTAATATATTCAATAGACTTCAAGAACCCTATGAAACGTAATCTTTTGACTAAAACCAGTCTTTGAGTCTTCAAAAGAACAAGGGTTTTATATAAAATATCTTCAATAAACTAATAATTATGGCATTTCAAAAGTTGTAATGGGAGAATATGAGACAAAAAGTCAATAGGTTGAGATGAAAAGGGAAATTAATAAGCAAAAGAGGTATTCAAAAAAACCTAAAACAAAGAAAATAGAATAAAATTATATACTGATGGATATAAAAGCAAGACTAATTGAGAAACCTGAAATACAGAAAAAATCTAAAGTAGATTAAACAATGAGATAGGATTTGATAGATTTGGAGGAAAAAGAATGGAGATACCTGATGTTCTTGAAAATATAGAAGCAAGGCAGCCTGAAACAGTAGAAGAAAATCTTTCCTTTCCTGACAAAAAACAATGTATCAACAAACAAGTTATGCCAGAATTCAAGAAAAGCTAAGATGTAAAGACCCTTAACAAGATAAATACTGGAAAGATATTTTTCCCCAACAAGGAATAAGAAGATTATCCAGGCATATAAGCAGAAAAGAGTTCCATTGCAAACGAACAAGCTTTCAATGTATACTTTTACTTTGCAACTTTAAATAACAAAGTGCAATCAACACACATGCATCTAGATAATGTTGTGGTAAAAAAATGTGTGCACTCAAAATTTTATATCATGCATTTAATGCATATGTATGAATGCAAATACATGAATCCTTAGCTATGCAAAGTAAGAAAAGTGTCACATATGTATCTTTAAAAATTACTTTCTAAAAAAAAAAAATTACTTTTTAAAAAATTTACTATTTCTTAAGAACTGCATTATCTCTTTAATCAGAAAAAAATTATACATAGATATAAATATAAACTATATCTATTAAACCTAATACAAAATGACATGAAATATATTTACTTTTTAAATCAGCATTTAATAATATGGATAATTGTGGATAATAATAATAATACATAATATAATGATAATAATATGGCTATGTCAGTAAATTACATTTATATAAAGTTTAAATTAGTATTAATTTAAATAATATTATATAAACACAACTACAGTTTAAAAGAACACAGGAAGAGGTGCCCTAAATCATCAAGAGCATTTGTCTGTTGTAGTAAGTCTATGGATAATTTTTTCTTTTTTCTTTCTTCTTTTGGGTATTCTAAACATTCTGTTTGGGAATCATTTACTATCTCCAAGCATGAGGAATTAAAGCATATCGATAAATAGAAAGAAAGCCCTCCTTGTCCCACCCACCCTCCAGAAGGAGTAATGTGAGACAGCTGAACAACAGTCTTAGGTGCCTACTAACAGTCCAAGAAGGCCAAACATTGGAATCCTCACTCCCTTGCTTTTAATCTCAGTTAACAATTAGTCCTGAATTTCCCTGCAAGACTTCTTGGAAGAGAGCATAAAGAGCATAAAGAAGATGCAGCTATCCTTTCTTTGTATCTTTGTTTCTGTTTTTATTTTTTATGTTGTGTTCAGTTTACCTGGTTTTAGGTGCCTTAGGTTGCCTGGTCCAAAAATCTTGTAACAGCTAGGAACTTTTAAACTATTCAGCCCAAGTGAGTTATCTAGTCCTGATGAAAATAGGCAAACTTGAAATCATATAACCTCATGTTCCAAAAGTTGAATGATTGCACTTTCTTTGACCTTTAAGTATATTGTGACACACCCTTATGTTGCCTGAAAAATCCTCCTCTGACATGTAGCAGAAAGAGATTTAAATGACCTTTTTAGCTAACCTTTCTTCTGGGCTTTGTTTACAATAATCCTAGTTTCAACAGAAAACAAATTACCTCATGTACAAGGCTTTTGGCCCAATTTTTTGATCCAGCCACCTATGTATAACTTTAGTAGATAAAAGGTGAGCAAGCCACAGTGATATCCAAAGAAATGAGAAAATTTCTGAGACACCAAATTTGTTAAATGTGTGTTAACTGAATGAAATTGTAATTCCTGGTGAGACAATCATTTTTGTAAAGTGCATCTAGAACCATAAATTGGAGGGTCTACCTTGACAGCTTTTAAAATGTTATGTAATCACTCATTAGCAAATAAATTATGGGAGCTTGAATGATGGAAAAGTTCTATTGATGAAAGATGTATCTGAATAAAATGAGAAATAATTGGCTATACCAATTTATATTCTAAACTATACTGTTAAATTTCACTTTTAGGGAAATATTGAGATGTAGTTATAATTATTAACAATTGAGGAACATGCATTATTATTTAATAAAAAGTTATGCTTCATATTTAAATTTTCAGGTTATGTGTCTTAAACTTCATTAAAAGTAATTTGCTTCCCTTTCCACTTACCCTATTCTGCCAATATTTCTATCTGTGAGTTTTGCATAAAGATACAATAAGCCAAGAAAAGATGTTGAAAGCCTTTGTGCCTTTTGATAAAGGCAGTGCTAGTGGGGGTGGGGATGGGGGTGGGAAGGGGAGTAGATGAACAACTTCTAACGGGAACAAGAACATTTGCTTTGCTGTTGCTGTTTGGATGAAGGTTTATATTATTTCAATGGAAAAACTAGAAAAAAGGGTGAGATTATGTTGGTAGAAAGAAATAGTAATATAGTAGGAAGGGAGCTAAGGAAAATGTTTTCTTGCTAGAATCTTCCTCCATACTGGGCATTCTTAAATGACAATGACTGATTTGTGAGAACTGTGTACATACATACATAACTGAGGGCCTGCTGGTTTGGGGTCCTAGAAATCTGGAATAGGAACAATGCTAAAGCTCTCTGGGATAATGAACGTGAATGAAGTTAATAGATGTTTTAAATACTTACTACAAGTGATCTCTTATCTCCACTGATAAACACAGAACATAATTACATGTCACACAGATATTTAGTGAATTACATCTTAAAATATTCATCTTTGTGCTTTTCTTTCCACACTCACCAGTCTTCCACACTGAATCAAGAACAATTAAGATTTATATAGCAGAAAAGGTATAAGAAAGAAATAATCAAATGTTTTGAATATCAAAATAGTATCTTGAGAATTAAAAAGAATGCCTGAATCCACTAGTATCTAGGGTTTTAAAAAAATATTATTTAGTAATAATAATTTAGTGTTGACTATCTAGTAAATTATAAAAGGAATAGATAGCCAGATTACCATGCTGTGCCCTTCGGCTATGAGGAAATAATAGAAGAAACCCTGGATAAATCTGTGCCATGAAATGAGACAAATAGATGTGGAGAACCGTGTGGAGAGGAGGGAAATCAGTATGAAGAGACTTCCAAGCTCCTCGTATAGCCAGCACTGGAAAGTTTCATGGAAAAGTATTTCAAGTATCTATTGCTTTATAACAAATCATCCCACAATTTAATGGATTAAAATAAGAAAAATGATTTGTTACCTCTCATTTTTTCTATGGGTCATCAATTTGGATAGGGTATCTCTGCTCTGCGATTTTTGGGGTCTTAACTGCAAGACTTGAAGTCTGGAAGCTGTTGTCTTCTAAAGACATCTTCTAAAGACGTCTCCTAAAGACAACTTCACTCACGTCTTGCAGTCAATGCTCGCTATCAGCTCAGACCTTAGTTGGGGCTGTTAATAGGAATACATACACATCCTCTCTCCATGTCATCTGGTATCCCTTACAACATGGTAGCTGGGTTCCATAGGTGAGTATCTTAAGAGAGAAAAAAAGAGAATGAGAGCACCAAGCAAAAGGTATTTTATTTATCCAAAATAACTGAAACCAGAATTTTGAAGAGATATTAGCGCTCCCATGTTCATTACAGCACTACTTACAATAGCTAAGATGTGGAAACAATCTAAATGTCTATCAATGGATTAATGGTTAAAGAAAATGTGGTATATACATACAATGGAATATTGCACAGCAGTAAAAGAGAAGGAAATTCTACATATGTGATAACATGGGTAAACCTTGAGGTCATTACACCAGGTGAAATAAGCCAGTCGCAGAAGAACAAATTCCACTTTATATGAGGTATCTAAAATAGTCAAACTCATAGAATCAAAAAGTGGTTGCCAGAGGTCAAGGGAAAGCAGGAATGGGGGGTAAATAGTCAATGGACATAAAGTTTCAGTTAAGCAAGATGAGTTAGTTCTAGAGATCTGCTGTACATTAGTTGGCAATACTGAATTTTACACTTAAGAATTTGTTGAGGGTAGATCTCATGTCAAGAGTTCTTACCACAATAAAATAATTCTTTTAAAGAAACAACAAAGAAAGTCACATAGCATCATTTCCATAGTACACCAATGGTCAGGGTAATTATAAGTACCTGCCCAGGTTCGAGAGAGGGAACAAGTCCCATCAATTTATATACATATTGCTATTTTTGGAAAATGCAATCTGCCAAACTGAGGTGATAGCAAACCACCCCAACAACCAAAACGAGTATATCATGATATCTGTGGGGAAAAGCCACAAGAGGTGTGCTCTTGTTCACAGTTTTAATGAGAGTATCCTTTGATAGTGGCTACACAGAATTTCCTGAGGAAGGTGAAAGCTTATACATCAGGACTTTGATGCACCCCACCCAAAAGCCCCCTGTAGCACTGGATACCCTCAGCCCCATGAAACTTCAGGTCAAGTCTTAGTCACCAGAGGGGTGTTTAGAGTTTGGAAGGAAACACCCAAGTAATTGACAAATTACAGTAAAGAAAATTGTGTCAAGGATGCTATTGCTAGGAAATGCTTCCACATCCTACTTCTTGTCACTTGATTTGTGCTGGGATTTTACAACTCATTGCCACTGAGTCCCAGGATAGCCCTCATATCCAGAGTTCCACAGTTGTCCTTAAATGAAACCATCAACATCAGTTTTTTAAAATTCCTCTCCTCACAGAGACCTCAAAAAGGGTTCAGAAGACCTGCTGTGAGAAAGATGTTACTCCATTCCTCTCATTGTGTCCTTTTCTCACCCACTCACCTAATAAAATCTGTTTCTTTTCCAATTACAAAATAATGCTACTAAGTAAATAGAGATATATGTCTATGGGTTAGAAGATTCAATGCTGTTAAAATGTCAACTTTATAAAAATTGATCAGAAAGGTTTCAGACAATCCCAATCAAAATTACAATGGATTTTTATTGTTAGAAATCAACAAGCTGATTTTAATATTCGTATAAAAATGCAAAGAACCTGGAATAGCCAAAATTGCTTTGAAAAGGAAGGTTGAAGTTGAAGGATATACATGACTTAATTATGAGACTTAGTAAAATGCTACAGTAATTGAGCCAACATGGCACTGAGTAAAAGATAGATTTGTACATAAAAGGAAAAAAATTGAGCATCTAGAAGTAGATCCACACATACATAGTAAATGGATTTTCCACAAAGATGTCAAGGTATTTGACTATGAAAAATTCTTTTCAACAAGTGATGCTGGAACAATTGAATATCATCATATGAAATTAAATGAATTAAACCTTGACTCTTACATCATACCTTATACACAGATAAACTCAGAATTGATCATAGACCTAAAGGTTAGATCCAAAATTAGAAAACTTTTTAGAATAAAATATAGGAGAAAAAATCTTGTGATCTTGGGTTCTGGATAGATTTCTTGGAAAGCACTCCTAAAAAAATTGATAAATTGGACTTGATATATATTAAAACCTTTTAATCCTCCAAAAATTCTGTTTTAAAAAATGAGAAAACAATCCAGAGTCTGGGAAAAGAATATTTGCAAAATATAACTAAGTAGTTGTACCCAGAATATATAAAGGATTTTTACAACTTAAGAAGACATGAAACAACTTGACAAAAAGTTGGTATAATGTTGACATCAAAGGGGCTAGAGAAACATTTTAGGGTGATGGACATGTTCTACATCACAATTATGGAGATGGCTACAAAAGTATATGCCTTAGACAAAAGCAATCAAAATTTAAATTTAAAATGGCTAAATATTATTATATGTATATTATAACTGATTTAATTGTTAAGAGAATAATATTACCCATGGGTTGTTGTTGTTGAAGCTGGTGGTGATGTGTACAGAAGGCTGAATCATACTATTCTCTCTACAAGTTTCCATACTGAAAAGTTAAAAATTATACGAGGTTAAATGCTAGACAGGAAAGTTACATGGTTCTTTCCAAATATATGACAAAACAAATCAAATCTAACCTGAAGGGGATGGTGATGCTTAAGGAAAGCTTGATGTGAAGGAGGAACTGGAGTTAACTAGGTGAAAAATCATTCTGGGTTTTGGAAGAAGAAATTCTCTCAACACAGAAACAGCTTTGTAGCTGGGTTGAGAATAGCATAATTGAGAGACAAAAAAGGAGACCAGCATGGCTAAAGTTCTGAAAATAGATTTTATTACAAAGTTCCAAATGCAACAGATTTGATCATTAAAACAGTCAAGGCACAAATTTCAGTTGGCATTTCATGATGCCAAGAGCAGAGATGAAGCCAGTCTCTCCAGTCTGAGGAGAATGTAAAATTAATGATTGCAGTCTTGTCTCATCTAAATTTGATAAAGTAAAAAAAAAATTTTTAACTTTAAAATAAGATATTATCTGTAAGAGTTTGATAGTGTTTTGTTCTAAGAGTTTGATTGTGTCAGGCACCATCAAACTCTTAGAGGAAAACATAGGCAGAACAGTCTATGACATAAATCACAGCAAGGTCCTTTTTGACCCACCTCCTAGAGGAATGGAAATAAAAACAAAAATAAACAAATGGGACCTAATGAAACTTCAAAGTTTTTGCACAGCAAAGGAAACCATAAACAAGACCAAAAGACAACCCTCAGAATGGGAGAAAATATTTGCAAATGAAGCAACTGACAAAGGATTAATCTCCAAAATTTACAAGCACCTCATGCAGCTCAATAGCAAAAAGACAAAAAAACCAATCGAAAAATGGGCAGAAGACCTAAATAGACAGTTCTCCAAAGAAGATACACGGATTGCCAACAAACACATGAAAGAATGCTCAACATCATTAATTATTAGAGAAGTTCAAATCAAAACTACAATGAGATATCATCTCACACCAGTCAGAATGGCCATCATCAAAAAATCTAGAAACAGTAAATGCTGGAGAGGGTGTGGAGAAAAGGGAACCCTCTTGCACTGTTGGTGGGAATGTAAATTGATACAGCCACTATGGAGAACAGTATGAAGGTTCCTTAGAAAACTAAAAATAGAACTACCATATGACCCAGTAATCCCACTACTGGGCATATACCCTGAGAAAACCATAATTCAAAAACATTCATGTACCACAATGTTCATTGCAGCTCTATTTACAATAGCCAGGACATGGAAGCAACCTAAGTGTCCATCAACAGATGAATGGATAAAGAAGATGTGGCACATATATACAATGGAATACTATCAGCCAAAAAAAGAAACAAAATTGAGTTATTTGTAGTGAGGTGGATGGACCTAGAATCTGTCATACAAACTGAAGTAAGTCAGAAAGAGAAAAACAAATACCATATGCTAACACATATATATGGAATGTAAAAGAAAAAAAAAAAAAAAGGTCATGAAGAGCCTAGGGGCAAGATGGGAATAAAGACACAGACCTACTAGAGAATGGACTTGAAGATATGGGGAGGGGGAAGG
This sequence comes from Monodon monoceros, assembly GCF_005190385.1. Taxonomy (NCBI): domain Eukaryota; kingdom Metazoa; phylum Chordata; class Mammalia; order Artiodactyla; family Monodontidae; genus Monodon; species Monodon monoceros. The sequence goes on from NW_021703777.1 coordinate 120,955,391, forward strand.
GTAAGCTGTGACAAAGTGAGAGAGTGGCATGGACATATATACACTACTAAACGTAAAATAGATAGCTAGTGGGAAGCAGCCACATAGCACAGGGAGATCAGCTCCATGCTTTGTGACCACCTAGAGGGTTGGGATAGGGAGGGTGGGAGGGAGACGCAAGAGGGGAGAGATATGGGGACATATGTGTATGTATAACTGATTCATTTTGTTATAAAGCAGAAACTAACACACCATTGTAAAGCAATTATACTCCAATAAAGATGTTAAAAAAAACCCAAAAAACAAAAAATAAGATATTAGATAAATTCTTTGCCCATCTGAAGATAATTCAAGAGCTGGCAATATTCCAGTTCTAAATTACAAATGGTTAAAGCATGCAAGGATAAATATCTTTAGCTTGTACCTAGATCATGTGTGAAGTTGAAGCTACTTTTTAAGGAAGATAATAGAAGTAAAATTCTTCAAATGGAACTTTATTAATGAGAGTGGAAATAATTTCCAATTTTCTCATTTTAGAGGTTTGATAAAACTTATTTTCAGGCAAATATCAAGCCAGCAGCTAATATCAGAGATTTGGGGAAAGAGAGAACCTATCCCTAACTCCACACTTTGGGCTTTTAAAAGGTTTCTGCTCTGCACATTGAGGGAGAAAATGAAAACAGACCTTTTTTAACTATTTGTGGCCAGTTCCTCACCAGGAAATCAGCAAGGACAGAGGAGAGGCCAAGCCAGTTTCCTCGTGTTCCCCTGTGGTAATTAATGCACCACTGTACCAAATGCAGTCAGGGACCTGTACTTTCCTTTAGGTATTAGTTTCTTCCTAGTAGGTCAGATACTGAGGGAAATGATCCAATATTATCTCTTTTTTTTTTTTTTTTTTGGTCTATTTTCCCCTGTTGTATCTCCAGTGCCTGAAAGAGTACCTGACACGTATTAGGCTCCAACGAATATTTATTGAATGAGTGAACAAAATCGTTAACCTGAAAAAATTATTGCATTTAACTGAGTGTAAGGAAGAGACTTAGCCACCTGGGACTTTTTTTTTTTTCTCTCATTGTATTGTTGCCTTAAAATACCTCATCCTCTGCTCAGCAGCATTTGTTCTTAAACTAATTACTATTAATATGACTCACTACTAAATAAAGTTCTATTTGAATTATTTTATACATTCTTGAAGGAAAGTGGCTCAGATCTCAATTTCCAATGCACTGATATGATTTATTCAAATGAGTGTTTCTATTGTACAATATTGCATTCTGTATTTTTCTTAAAGAAAAAAAAAAGTTAATGTATTTCAACTAAAAAATTTCCAGCCAATACATATCAATTAGTAGCTATTTGTTTCAGTATAAAAAAGGCAGTTTGTAGAAACAAGTAAATTACTCAGCTAATAAGTTATAAAGTATATAAGAATGTTAAAGTTTTACTTTATTTTGAACATTCACATATGTCTTAGTATGGTTTTTGTATGACTGGACTGATTAAAAATGTTGGAGGAAGAAATAGTTTGAGCACTGTATAAAAATATCAGTCTGAGAGAAAAATATTACAAGTTAGATCCCTTGCAAATCAAAATAGATTGTATTTTAGGGCAATTTCTCATCTTTATAATTTTCTGGCATCAAGAGCTAATGTAATAACTGTTACCAACTACAGAGAGTCCAGACGACTGGCTTGACCTCTGAGCCAGAAGTCATTATTCTGCTGTATCATGTCATCTAAATCTTTGGGACTAGGAAATCCTGAGGCTTTTTCCCTGTTGTTGAAGGAAGTCTGTGTGTGGTCTGGAAATTGCCCACTTTTCTGTAAGCCTTACCCCTTCTCCCTTTTCTCCCCTCCAGGCAAACCTCAGGCTATTTTTTCTTAACTTTATGTTTTCCTGTCTTTAGCCTCACTGCCCACACCTCTGCCTTCCCTCTTGTCATATAGGGCACTAAGCAGAGCATTCACAAACTGTTATTTTCTGCAAAAGATAAAACACCAGCAGATCTGGATAATAAACGAAGTCTTTTCTGAGTGATCTTTTAATTCACTTATACTCATTTCACTTGATAAAAGAAACTCCCACCCTTTACTTCTGGAACAAGTCTTTCATCCTTTATCTCTGAATTCTCTAAGGCTAGATAAACTATACATACCACTGCAGTCCATTTCATTTCCTTCCTTTAATTTCCTCATCATTAATTTCTTCAAAAGTTTGACATTGGTCAGTACTATAAAAAAGAATAAAAACAGCATTATAATTATGTATCTACCCACAGAACATCTCATGACATGATTTCCTACTACTCTATTTTCCATGAAAGGGCTAATATAAAATCTGCCCCCTGGGTCATTAGAGGAGCAGTTGTTGCTTCAGAGGCTGCTGCTGGGGCTGTATGTGTGCCCAACAGATGCAAAGTACTGGGCGGGCACTATGGGGTGGGGGGATCATGCAATTGGAGCCCAGTCCCACAGAAATTCCATAAGTCCAATAATTCAATTTTTTTAAACATAAAACATGACTTTTTACTAAATTAGAAATCTGGAACACTCAGGATTCATAAAAAATGTCATATGTGACTGGGTATTCTCTGCTCAAAAACTAAAAATAAATTCAGTTGTAGCAGAAACATGGAAAGTTTAAAAATGGTTCTCCAGTGCTAAAGATGTAGGATCAGTGGTGAATTGCTAAACATTTAACAGCAGCTCTCAGGGGAGAGGAAAGCCCCGACATACAGCATTTGCTGCTTTCTATGGGCTAAATACTCCCACTAGGGCCAATTTTGAGCTACCTGGATGACATCAGTAAACATGGAGTAAACACCAGTAAACATGGGAAGAAAAGTGTGTAATTGGTTCCTGAGAGCAAGTCTGAGCAGTCTCCAACGTCCCACTGTGAGATGAAAAAAATAATGTATTTGAATCTGGCCTTAGATATTAGTTTGAAATCAGTGCCTTAGAAAACATACATACCAAGTATTACATGTTTTCGCTACTAAAAGAAAAACATTGCATGTTTTAGGGTGAAGCATTTCAAATCAAACAAATGAACAAACTTGAAAGAGAAGTTTGGATTAAGGAAAGCATTGTTTCTGTTTCTGGCACAGGTTTAATTTCAGTTCCTATAAGTAATGCTACCTGTTTGTAGTTTCTATCACTCATTTTCTTTTTCTGTCCTCCATTCTTTCATGGTGCTGGAAATGAATGTCAATCAATTTGTGATCAAGTCTTTTTCTTAAGAGGCACACAATATTAAGGAGGCTTATGACATAATAAGGCATTAGTAGTGACACGTCATCATCAGTGCCATTTGTCCTCTTTAGAATCTGTCGAGATAGCTATAGAACATTCTGGAATTCAGTTCTTGATCTATGCTGTAGAAATGTCCCAATTTCCAGTTGCATGGCTTCTAGGTCTACCCACTTCTACCCATTATACTCCTTGGTATTGTGGAAATCTAGAAATGGATCTGTTTTTCCAACATCTCTATGTTGTGATGTCAGCTAAGCCTGTATCTGTCTAGAGACAACATTTAAACACCTCTATCTGAGAATGATTCAGTATTCCCCTCTACTCTCAGTACCTACAAACCTATGCATTTTGCTATTTTCTAAGGGCTTCATTTAAGCACTCAGGTACAGGGTCTCTCCCTCTTTGAGACCCACCTTTATCTACATAATTAAAATTTCTCTTCCAACTATCCCCCTCCTTTACCAATTCCAGATTTGGGCACCTGTCCTCTGTTAAGTGGTGGGACAGGGAAGCCTTGGCCGAATTCATCATGTTTTCTTTCACATCTTTTTCCAGGCTGTGTGCACTCTGTCTTCCCTTAAGGATTTTACCATTTGGAGCTCTAGAGTTGGGGAGAGTCCCCCTTTTCCCTTTAATAGTGTTACTTTCCTCTTTAACTCTTTAAGTAAAAGAGTGCTAAATGCTCTAACATTTCAATTTAAGAAGAGAGAGGAGCAGGGAAAGAAAATAGAGGGGAAAAAAAACACCTTTCTTAATAAAAGAGCAATATCATACAACACTGCATTATTGGAGCAGTAATTCTTGTATTTTTACTGTTTCTGCTCCAAGCATAGAAGAGATAGTGGCATACTCTTAAAGAAATTTTTTCTTCAATATTGGATTTTAAGAAACACTAAAACCCTAAATAAAAACTAAAATTTGAAGAACCCATGGGAAGAAGACTTAAATGACTGAGGAAATTCAGGTGGGTTTAATACTACAGCAGCCAACAGCATAATGGACTGAGCTAATACAAACTGCTGTGTCCAAGTACAAATACCTAGAAAGTTTGCATTTTGAACAAACACAAAATCTCAGAAGTCCCCAGAAGCCAAAGATGAAACTTAAAATTAGAACCATAAACTTACAATAAGCTTGCAATATGCTTTTAAACTGATACCCTGATGGTTGTAAGGATATCAGAGCAGAGATGAGACTTAAGTGGTAGGGCCTGAGATGGTAATGCGCATTCTAGAGCAGAAGACATTGTCTCAGGAGTGAAAGCCAGACTGAGATCATTACATAAAACTAGAGCCTGCCACCATCCCAGGAGAAATTTTAAAATAAAGTGAGCCAATTCCTGGGAGAAGAAAAAAATATACATATATGTGTGTGTGCATAATCTCTATTTATGTATTATATATGTATGCTTTTTATGTATATACACATATATAATATACATGAATATATACACATATAATATATACGCATTTTTATATAAATATCTTTTATGAAAACTCTGGAACCCCAGTGCTACTGTGCCACATGTGGTATGAAATCTGAATTAACATTTTCTGTATGCATGCCATGGAAATCTCTAAGCCAAGGATTTAACACAAATTTGAGACTGGTTAGAAGGTATTCCTTTTAAGTAGCACTTTTCTTTCCCTCGTGTTGCACTATTTAACCTGTACAATTTTTTTCCCTAAATAATATTATGTAATACATTTGAGACATCATCCATACAAAGTTAGCTTTATTTATTTATTTTTAAATTTCATTTATTTAATTATTTTTGGCCACACTACGTGGCATGCAGGATCTTAGTTCCCCGACCAGGGATTGAGCCTGCACCCCCTGCAGTGGAAGCGAGGAGTCCTAACCACTGGAATTCCAGGGAAGTCCCAGCTTTACTTTAAAAACTTAGGACCATAATATAAACCAGTAAAAATGAGGTCTGACTGAGCCTCAGGTAATCCCCGGGAACAGGTCCCTTGGGGTGGCCCTGGCTCAGCCTGGTGTGGAGTGAGACAGAGGGTGGTGAAGGGACCTTGTCAGAGCCAGACTCATGAGGCAGAACACTGACTCAAAGGGAGGGCCACCAGGGGCTTGGAGGTTACAGCCTCTGCTAAGAACAAACAAAGGCTCTTGGCTTCCTGGTCTAGCTGTGTCTCCTTTCTCCTTCTCTGCCCCAGGCCATGGGTAAAGTGTCTAGGTCAGGGAGCATAATGGGCAGGTTCACCAGGCCACGGATGAATGCAGGGAGTATGTTCAAAGGGCAGACAGGGAGGAGAAATAGTAAGGCGGCCTTGGGGAGGAAAGGGTGGGGACCTGATGGAAATCCCAGCGTGTCCCCAGTAAGGGCATGCTAACAGTAATGAGGTGCTAGGAGTTCACCTTCATAGCAACTGCTGCCAACTGACACACAGTTTGATTTTATGTTTGTTTATGTATTTTCTGTCTCTTCCACTACACGTAATGTCCTAGAAGTCAGAGACTTGTTTTATCCTCACCTCCTAGAGAAGAGGGCCTGGAACTGGGCAAAAATATGATCAGTAAGCTTTTGGTCCCTTGGTATAGCAGCTGCTGTTGACACAGTCCACTAAGAGGACAGTCAGCAAACTGCACAGGATTAGCATTCCAAAAAATTGTAATAATAACGAGATTTTAAATTAGATTTTTGAAGAGTCTCTTTTAGAAGATTCAACTGTTAATACATAAAAGCAGATATGAAAATAATTAGATAAAAGTTCTAAAAATAAATTGCACACACACACACCAAAACACATGCTTGTTTAAATTTAAAAAAAACTATATAATGTGAAAGTAAAAAACCTATGCTCCATCTCTTTGAAGACATAGATGGGAAGAAATGGGAATCCTGAAGCAGTTATATATTAAGGGCTAAGAAGGTGGGCTCTGGAATCATACTCCAGAGGTTCAAGTGAGCAAGTGCTTTCACATGTTACTAGGGAGAGATGAAAGAGAGGCAAGTAGAAGGGGGGAGAGAGAGAAGGAGGGAAGAAGGAAGGAATGGAGGAAGGGAGGGAGACAAGGATAGAAAAAAAAAAAAAAGGATGAGAGTGAGTCAAGGAGGCCAGTGGTTTTTAAAGTTCCTAATAGCAGAGAAGAGGATTCAATTTGACCAGCATGCTTTGTTTTCAGACATTTTTGACATTCCCAGTTCTAACTTACCCTATACTTTCCAATAATTTCTGCCATTGCTGTCTCTAAAATCTTATCCTTTAGGACACTGTTACAGACTTTCCGTTGTGGAGCTCCTACTGAAATGCTCCTTCATGCTAAAGGTAAGTGTTGCTGGGCATGTGTGAGTCTGTGTGTGTGTGTGTGTGTGTGTGTGTGTGTGAGTCTACTGGTTCCCTGAAGACAAGGAAACAGAAGAAAATTGAATGATAGATCTTTTTCCTTTTCTTAAGTTTTAAATGACTGTGTGCATAACTTCATATAATCTCCTAGCCATTTACTTTGGAAAGAGATAGGCCAAAATATACACACTTAATGTGCATATATTCCAAAATACTTTTTAGCTTATTGTCTGACTTACTTACCAAAGAGACTGTGATTGTTCACAGAATGTGGTTGTGCCTTTAGCAAAATGGGGATGAAGAGTGTGGTTTGTGTCTTCAGCAGAAAAACATATTTATTTGATTCATTAATCTAACTCTTCTCTATGTACTTAATCCCAAGATAATTTATTTGGCTAAGTATGGGATCTCCATGGATTTGAATTTTGAAAATAGAAAAGGTTTTGTGAGCTTTAACCTTGGTACAAGATGTAAGATATTTAAACTCTGAATAAAATTGTGAATGGAGTCAATTTCCATCAAATAAAGCCTCTTAATAAGGAACGAGATAATATTTAAAGAAGTATTTTAGAATATGGCAAAAAAATGTAAATAATAGAACAATGTGTGATATTATACAGGGTTTAGTTTGAAACTGCTAAAAATATTACATATATTCACATATGTGCATATTTGATTTTATCATTTGTTAAACTTGTACATTAGGATAGTTATATAAATATTTTAAATTAGAAAGAACAATGAAATATAAATGATGAATAAGCATAAATAATGCTTGAAAGAGTACTTCCCAAACTTCCACTGCCAGTGTCCTTGTCCCCGTGGTGAGCCACAGCCATTCCCCTGTCTCTGCAGGAGACCCTCCAACACTAGCAGCCATGTGGCTGACAGGGTCTTGGTGCTCCGGCTAGGTGTCAGGCCTGAGTCTCTGAGGTGGGAGAGCCAAGTTCAGGACATTATTGTCACCACATAATACCAGTTGGTGACAGCTCTCACAGAGATCTCCATCTCAATGCTAAGACCCAGCTCCACTCAAGGACAAGCAAGTTCCAGTGCTGGACACCCCGTGCCAAACAACTAGCAAGGCAGGAACATAACCCCACCCATTAGCAGAGAGGATGCCTAAAATCATACTAAGGTCACAGACTCCCCAAAACACAGCACCAGACATGGTGCTATCCACCAGAAAGACAAGATCCAACCTCATCCATCAGAACATAGGCACCAGTCTCCTCCACCAGGAAACCTACACAATCCACTGAACCAAACTTATCTACTGGAGGAAGACACCAAAAATAATGGGAACTATGAACTTGCAACCTGTGAAAAGGAAACCCCCAAACACAGTAAGTTAAGCAAAATGAGAAGACAGAGAAATACACAGCAGATGAAGGAGCAAGGTAAAAACCTACCAGACCAGACAAATGAAGAGGAAATAGGCAGTCTACCTGAAAAATAATTCATAGTATTGATAGTAAACATGATCCAAAATCTTGGAAATGGAATGGAGAAAATGCAAGAAAGTTTAAGAAGGACCTAGAAGAACTAAAGAGCAAACAGACAATGATGAACAACACAATAAATGAAAATAAATATTCTCTAGAAGGAATCAATAGCAGAATAACTGAGGCAGAAGAAAGGATAAGTGACCTGGAAGATAAAATAGTGGAAATAACTACTACAGAGGAGAATAAAGAAAAAAGAATGAAAAGAATTGAGGACAGTCTCAGACACCTCTGGGACAAGATTAAACATACCAATATTCGAATTATAGGAGTCCCAGAAAGAAGAAAAGTAAAAGAAAGGGACCAAGAAAATATTTGAAAAGATTATAGTTGAAAACTTCCCTAATATGGGAAAGGAAAGAGTCAATCAATTCCAGGAAGCACAGAGTCCCATACAGGATAAATTGAGGGAGAAATATCCCAAGACACATATTAATCAAGTTATCAAAAATTAAACACAAAGAAAAATTATTAAAAGCAGCTGGAGAAAAGCAACACATAACATACAAGGGAATCCCTATAAGTTTAACAACTGATCTTTCAGCAGAAACTCTGCAAGCCAGAAGGGTGTGACAGGACGTATTTAAAGTGATGCAAGGGAAAAACCTACAACCAAGATTACTCTACCCAGCAGGGATCTCATTCAGATTCAATGGAGAAATTAAAACCTTTACAGGCAAGCAAAAGCAAAGAGAATTCAGCATCACTAAACCAGCTTTACAACAAATGCTGACGGAACTTCTCTAGGAAAGAAACACAAGAGAAGGAAAAGACCTACAATAACAAACCCAAAACAATTAAGAAAATGAAAATAGGAACATACATATCCATAATTACCTTAAATGTAAATGGATTAAATGCTTCAACCAAAAGACACAGACTGGGTAAATGGATACAAGAACAAGACCCACATGTATTATGTCTACAAGAGACCCACTTCAGACCTAAGAACACATACAGACTGAAAGTGAGGGGATGGCAAAAGATATTCCATGCAAGTGGAAATCAAAAGAAAGCTGGAGTAGCAATTCTCATATAAGACAAAATAGACTTTAAGATAAAGACTATTACAAGAGACAAAGGACACTGTGTAATGATCACGGGATCAATCCAAGCAGAAGATATAACAATTGTAAAAATTTATGCACCCAACATAGGAGCATCTCAATACATAACACAAATGCTAATGCCTGTAAATGGAAAATCAACAGTAATACAATAAGAGTAGAGGGCTTTAACACCATACTTTCAACAATGGACAGATTATCCAAAATGAAAGTAAATAAGGAAACAGAAGCTTTAAAAGACACATTAAACAAGATGGACTTAATTGACATTTATAGGATATTCCATCCAAAAACAACTGAATACACTTTCTTCTCAAGTGAATTCTTCAGGATAGATAATACCTTGTGTCACAAATCAATCCTTGGTAAATTTAAGAAAACTGAAATTGTATCAAGTATCTTTTCTGACCATGCTATGAGACTAGATATCAATTACAGCAAAAATATCAGTAAAAAATACAAACACATGGAGGCTAAACAATACACTACTAAATAACCAAGTGATCACTGAAGAAATCAAGAAGGAAATCAAAAAATACCTAGAAACAAATGACAATGAAAACACGGTGACCCAAAACCTTTGGGATGCAGCAAAAGCAATTCTAAGAGGGAATTTTATAGCAATACAATCCTACCTCAGGAAACAAGAAACATCTCAAATTAAAAATGTAACCTTACATCTAAAGCAATTAGAGAAAGAAGAACAAAATAAGACCAAAGTTAGCAGAAGGAAAGAAATCATAAAGATCAGATCAGAAATAAATGAAAAAGAAATGAAGGAAACAATAACAAAGATCAATAAAACTAAAAGCTGGTTCTTTGAGAAGATAAACAAAATTGACAAACCATTAGCCAGAGTCATCAAGAGAAAAAGGAGAAGACACAAAGCAAAAGAATTAGAAATGAAAAAGGAAAAGTAACAACTGACACTGCAGCAAAACAAAGGATCATGAGAGATTACTACAAGCAACTCTATGCCAATAAAATGGGCAACCTGGAAAAAATGGACATATTCTTAGAAATGCACAACCTTCTGAGACTGAACCAGGAAGAAATACAAAACATAAACAGAACAATCACAAGCACTGAAATTGAAACTGTGATTTAAAATCTTCCAACAAACAAAAGCCCAGCACCAGATGGCTTCACAGGCGAATTCTATCAAACATTTAGAGAAGAGCTAACACCTATCCTTCTCAAACTCTTCCAAAATATAGCAAAAGGATGAACACTCCCAAACTCAGTCTATGAGGCAACTATCACCCTGATATCAAAACCAGACAAAGATATCCCAAAGAAAGAAAACTACAGGCCAATATCACTGATGAACATAGATGTAAAAATCCTCAACAAAATACTAGCAAACAGAATCCAACAGCACATTAAAGGGATCATACACCATGATCATGTGGGGTTCATCCCAGGAATGCAAGAATTCTTCAATATACACAAATCAATCAATGTGATGCACCATATTAAAAAGTTGAAGAGTAAAAACCGTATGATCAACTCAATAGATGCAGAAAAAGCTATCGACAAAATTCAACAGCCATTTATGAAAAAGACCCTCCAGAAAGTAGGCATAGAGGGAACTTACCTCAACATAATAAAGGCCATATATGACAAACCCACAGCCAACATTGTTCTCAATGGTGAAAGACTGAAACTATTTCCTCTAAGATAAGGAACAAGACAAGGTTTTCCATTCTCACCACTGTTATTCAACATAGTTTTGGAAGTTTTAGCCACAGCAATCAGACAAGAAAAAGAAATAAAAGGAATCCAAATCAGAAAAGAACTAAAGCTTTCACTGTTTGAAGATGACATGATACTATACATAGATAATCCTAAAGATTCTACCAGAAAACTACTAGTGCTAATCAATGAATTTGGTAGAGTAGCAGAATATAAAATTAATGCACACAAATCTCTTGCAATCCTATACACTAATGATGGAAAATCTGAAAGAGAAATTAAGGAAACTCTCCCGTTTACCATTGCAACAAAAAGAATAACATACGTAGGAATAAACCTACCTAAGGATCCAAAAGACGTGTATGCAGAAAACTATAAGACACTGATGAATGAAATTAAAGATGTTACAAACAGATGGAGAGATATACCATGTGCTTGGATTGGAAAAGTCAACATTGTGAAAATGACTATACTACACAAAGCAATCTACAGAGTCAGTGCAATCCCTATCAAACTACCAATGGCATTTTTCACAGAACTAGAACAAAAAATTTCACAATTTGTATGGAAACCCAAAAGACCCCAAATAGCGAAAGCAATCTGGAGAAAGAAAAACAGAGCTGGAGGAATCAGGCTCCCAGACTTCAGACTATACTACTAATCTACAGTAATCAAGACAGTATGGTACTGACACAAAAACAAAAATATAGATCAATGGAACAGCGTGAAAACCCAGAGATAATCCCATGCACATATAGCCACATTTCTTTGATAAAGGAGGCAAGAATATACAATTGAGAAAAGACTACCTTTTCAATAACTTGTGCTGGGAAAACTGGACAGCTACATGTAAAAGAATAAAATTAGAACACTCCCTAACACCATACACAGAAATAAACTCAGAATGGATTAAAGACCTAAATGTAAGGCCAGATACTATCAAACTCTTAGAGGAAAACATAGGCAGAACACTCTATGACATAAATCACAGCAAGATCCTTTATGACCCACCTCCTAGAGAAATGGAAATAAAAACAAAAACAAACAAATGGGAACTAATGAAACTTAAAAGCTTTTGCACAGCAAAGGCAACCATAAACAAGACGAAAAGACAAACTCAGAATGGGAGAAAATATTTGCAAATGAAGCAACTGACAAAGGATTAATCTCAAAATTATACAAGCAGCATATGTAGCTCAGTATCAGAAAAACAAACAATTGAATCCAAAACTGGGCAGAAGACCTAAAAAGATATTTCTCCAAAGAAGATATACAGATTGCCAACAAACACATGAAAGGATGTTCAACATCACTAATCATTAGAGAAATGCAAATCAAAACTACAATGAGGTATCATCTCACAATGGTCAGAATGGCCATCATCAAAAAGTCTACAAACAATAAATGCTGGAGAGGGTGTGGAGAAAAGGGAACCCTCTTAAAGTGTTGGTGGGAATGTAAATTGATACAGCCACTATGGAGAACAGTATGAAGCTTCCTTAGAAAACTAAAAATCAAAATACCATATGACCCAGCAATCCTACTACTGGGCATATACCCTAGGAAAACCATAATTCAAAAAGAGTCATGTACCACAATATTCACTGCACTCTATTTACAATAGCCAGACATGGAATCTACCTAAGTGTCCATTGACAGATGAATGCATAAAGAAGATGTGGCACACATTTACAGTGGAATATTACTCAGCTGTAAAATGAAATGAAATTGAGTTATATGTAGTGAGGTGGATAGACCTAAGAGTCTGTCATACAGAGTAAGGTAAGTCAGAAGAGAAAAACAAATACCATATGCGAACACATTTATATCGAATCTAAAAAAAAAAAAAAAAAAGTGGTTCTGAAGAACCTAGGGGCGGGACAGGAATAAAGATGCAGATGTAGAGAATGGACTTGAGGACACGAGAAGGGGAAAGGGGAAGCCGGGACAAAGTGAGAGAGAGGCATGGACATATATACACTACCAAATGTAAAATAGATAGCTAGTGGGAAGCAGCCACATAGCTTGGTGCTTTGTGACCATCTAGAGCGGTGGGATAGGGAGAGAGGGAGGGAGATGCAAGAGGGAGAGGACATGGGGATATATGTATATGTATTGCTGATTCATTTTGCTAAACAGCAGAAACTAACCCACCATTGTAAAGCAATTATATGCCAATAAAGATGTTTAAAAAAAAGAATAAATAATACTTTCATATTCTTCAAAATGGTAGTTTTTAATTATCAAGCAATGAATAAGTTAAAACAAAAGTAGATATTTGAAATATTAATAGTTAAAGACTATCCTGAAATATATTTCCATCATAATTTGAAAACTTAAGCTGATACAGCCTTCCTACCATGCTGAGCTTTCCCTAGACTTTAGAAGTAGTTATTTATAGCTCTCCAATCTGAACTGTAGTTATTCTTTGGTTTTTTCAGTGTGTTATATTTCCTCATTTAAATTTTTCATTCCATAAATGCTGGTAGCTATCAATTAGGTAAATAGCCAAAGAAATAGTCAAAGGATGTGTCTAAGCCATTAAAAAAATAAGATTGTTACCATGTGTCCAGATGGTTCATATATATTGAAGAACTTTCTTAATGACCCATGAATTTATAATTAATGGTTTATGGACTAGAACCTACAGGATAAGATGCAAAACTTCTGGCTAAGTGTCCATTAATTAAGAAGGACCATGCATGGAAGAGTGCATTGAGGGCACCACTAGTATGTTTTCCAAAAATTGAATTATTGACATAGACTTTGAAGATAGAGGGTTATAGTAGTTTCCTAGATATGGAGTTATAAGGAAGAACATTTAAAGCTGTTGTAAAATAAATGTCTTTGTTTAATATTTGTAAGGAGTTTTTCCCCTAGTGCCTAGAAAGGCTATTTTCTTCTCCTTTTTGTTTTCCAAAATGTAATATTTCGGTTAATTAGTATGAGCAGACACATAAACTAGTTTTCTGGTTTCTTAATATCAGTTTAAACAGAGGCTAAATCATTTGTTTTTCAGTGAATCTTCTCAAAGGAAGGTTTTTTTTAATTGAAAGTTAGAACTTGCCTCAGGACACTCATTCATTCATTCAATTACTTAATGAGTTGTTTATCACACATGGTGTTGTCTGCCAGGCTGAGGGCTAATATTTAAGGAAACAGTGATGGCCAGCAGAGGATTTCTAACTCTGAGAATGTCTCCTGATAGAAAAACATGCTAGCTAATCTTGTTCCTTTGTGTTTTAATGTAGATGCATTGGACACTTACTCAAATATGCAAGTTTAATTTTTTCCTGCCATAAGTCACAAACAAGGATTACAATCACTAAAGTCAACGTATTTTAGAAGGTATTTCATAGAAAATGAGAAGAATAAGTTCAGAAGAACAAATTAGAATTTTACCCAAAGTACACATGAAGAAAGAAGACAGCTTCAGAAATGCTTGATTAATGACAGCCATTTCTGAAATAAAAGCTAAGTAACAAGAAATTGGAGGCAGAACACAAAGGAATAAAGTAACCAAAAAAGAATTTCTTAATTATTGATGTAAATAAAACAGGAAATTGTCCTCAGACCTTTTAGTCAGGAAAGAAAACTTGGACTATATACTGGGCTGAAACTTTTACTTTTCAGATGGAAGGTACAGATAAGAGAGCTAAAAATTTAAGCAATTCTTGAAAAATGGCAGGCCTGGCTACAGAATAATCTATTTAAATTTTCTGAGTTTGCTCCACTGAACTCAAATACTTTAATCAAACGAAAGCTGACCTGCCAGAGTTGGTGAGAAAGGACTTCTTTGTCAGATATTGAGAGGAGATCCCTTCAATTTTCTTCACAGATAAGTTTTCTGTGGTTTTCATGGGAGAGCAGGGAGGATGTTGGCCTTGAACTTCACTGTAAGGGGCTCATCCCTCTGCGGCTACACTTGACACTGATAAGTGCTGGTCTTGCACAGTTTCAGTTTCTCAGTTGAAACTGTAGCTCCTTTCAAATGGGCCTAATGTCTAGAGCTGTACTACAACCATCCAGCCATTCCTTCCCATCCAATGTACTGCATGTAGGAGGTGCCTCTTCCATGCAATAACTCACAGATACCTGTCTCTGCTGTCTCTCTGGAAGTTGCCTTCTGAAACAGGCCCAGCAGCTGCTTCTCATGAAGTTCCAGCCCAGCCTCCTCTCCCAGCAATCTAGTTCTTTGTCAAGAGCCTAGGTCTTGGAAAACATAAGCTTCAACTCTCTCCCACAGGAAGAATATCCTCAGGTCTCCTGGAGCTAAGCCCCGCTGTCCCTCTTTAAAGGGGAAAGAGTAAAATGTATCTCATTCTTTCTTATTTGGAAAACACAGTTAAGTTCTCTTCCCATCGTGTTGTGTGACAGACGTACTTAACGTAATTGCTCCCTCTCAGGTAACACAATTTTTTGCAATAAGAGCTAAAAATAAATATCAAATTCTCAATACTAGCAGGGAAATTAAAGCTGTGTTATGGCTTTTGGATATAAAAGTTATACAAAACAACAAACAAAAACAAGTAAATAGTAATAAAACAAGTAATAAAAATGCCTTTGGAATGTTTTTGTTCAGACACATATAATTATGGAATTCAGTTTCCAAGGATGGTTTTCTGGACAGAAGTTTTACACAGAGTATAATCCTTGTGGACTCTTTTTTGTTTGGTTTCAGTAAATTTCAACGTCAAAGTGCTGCTGCTGTTTCATTCCAATGCCACATGATTGTACTGAGAAGAGTATGTATCAAGTCACTGAGTGAGTGACTAGGGCTCATGTGTTGACCATTTCTCAATAGATTTAGAATTTTTACTCTTCAAGAGGGAAAAAAAATCTGTTGAAATCCAAAGAGATCACAGTCAAAAGACCAGATTATTCATTATTTTTGTTCCCTTAGGAAACTGTAAGGAATAATTCTGCTGACCATATTGTTTTGTTCAAATGAGATGTTTTGTTTTTTTGAACAGAAAAGTGTCAAGTTGAAAATGTTTTTTTTCTTTTCTTTATCACTTTGAAAGGATCATTCAACCAAATCAAGCAATTGAAAACAATGACACTTTTTATGTGAACTAAAACTTCTTCACATACCCAGAAACAAATGCTAAATTCCACTTTAATCAGGCCAGATCAGTTACACAGAATGGATTACTATCACAATGATCTCTGAGAGTCCTGATACTTTGATTCTGTTATAAACTTTGTAAGGCTGTTGCCCTGTATTCTGTTATTAAATTTTACATACTGTGATCTTCTAAATCAGCACAATCACAGCTTAAAAGAGGAAACCAACTTTAAAAAGCACAGATAAGTGCTACTTCATCTATGTAACTTTTTTTTTTTTGGTACTTAAACCAAAAGAAGTCCAGGAAAGAATGCCTCCCAAAGGATGCTAGTTGGCCAACATGTTTTGAGTTGTGAGGTGCAGATCTTGTCTAGATAAGTGTAGTCTTGGCTTCAAGGATAAAATATCTATTTTTGTCTTTGCCTCTACTGGTTTTTGCAACACTTCTTTCCTAGTCCATTACATTGAATGACTCCCACTTTTATGACTAGACTTCATGATTGAAAGAAGAGATAAAGAAACTAAATATCTTCCTTATCCACACTTCCTCTTATATAAAAATTTATTTCCTAGCAATATGCTGATGTATTAAAAATAGTTTAATGGATAGTTTTTACATATTTATACTAAAAGTGTAGAATATATCTTAAAATATGACTTTCCCTGGATATACATCTATTTACAGTCTGGAATTTAATCATCCATTAATAAGCATATTTTAAATTTATTCATTATAAATAGATGCCTCTTAAAGTCTGCAATATTAGGGATTGTGAAGGGAATGTGTTCTATGTGACTCCAGGGTCCAAACTCCTAATCACTGTGACATATGTCATTGGATTCAACAAGAGCCAATAGCTAGGTAGAGAAGCTTGTCTGGGAGATGTTTGGGAACTCTGTACACAAGAGGGATGCTTAATAGCCCAGGGCAGCTGTGGCATGAAATTACATAGAAATCTATCTCTTCTACTGCCCAACCCCCAACACCTATATGGAGTGCATATCTCCTCTAGAACTTTGATGAATTGCCAATAATAGTTCTGGGCATCTGGAGACAATAATCTGGCACAGATACTGATGTTCTCTTAAGAGACATTGTTAGCAATATCAATGTAGAAGTTTAATTTATGGGCAGTAGTTGTGAAATTGTTCGAGAGAAGGAAAACATAATGAGTGCTTTGGGATGACTGTGGCTAAATGGAGATTCATCATATGGAGCCTCTGTAGATGGAGATACCATGAGTACTCTATCAAGATCAAGTGGATCCGGTGATATAAAAAAGTTATTTTTATTGATGTAAATTTATTTGTTCCACATATTAGGAAGATCCAGTAGACACATACAACTTACTTCTATGTGAATATGAGATGATTTCCCATATATAACTAATTTTTCAGATAACTAAAAATTATATGATTTTTACTGATTGCATACATATAATATATATAATATGGATCTCTTTTCAGTTTACCTAAGACCTTGCCAGAGAGTTCAATATTGAATTGGATACATATTGGTTTCTATCACAAGCTTGACTGATTCAATTTTCAGAGAAAGCTTAAGTCAACTCCCTTCTAGACTAATCTACTAGAATGTCACCTCCATGAGAGCTGTACCTGGTCTGTACTATTCACCACTCCCATATCCTTAGCACATAGAACAAAACTAGGCATAAGCATTAATTAAATATTTTTGAATTAATGGATTTCCTTTGACCTTAGATGGCCCATGCTTTACTGCAGTACAAAGGGACATAAGCCTTGTGTTTAAATATGTTTTGCTCCTCACTCACAAGATCTTTTCCTCCATCCTGACATACCCGTATACTCCCATCATCGTTCTCTAATCTATATCTCCTCCAAAACCTCAGTTTCCAACATCTGCTTTCCATCTACTACCTCTTAATCTTCAACTTTACTTTTTCCAGTAATTTGTTGACTTGGTAAAGACCTCCCAATTGATTTTCCCACCATCTCTCCCTGTCCATCATGACCTTCATCTCTTTACTCTCCTTTTACAAGTGCTCCATAGCATCTGTCCTCTTCTCTCTTGCACCTCTTTTCCTTTGCAAAACTCCAATCCTCCTTAAATCCACAACTTAATTCAAGCTTTTGAATGTTCTGGGAATAAAGACATGCAACAATGCTGATTGGATATCTTTTATTTTTTACCACTCTTGGAAGCAGTATGCTTTTCCTATTCCTGATGTTTCTTTCCAAATGAGTATAATTCAATTAGCCTAATTCCAGATCTCACTGATTGCCTTATAAGAATTAAATGAGAACAAAATGACATTATTTCAAATTAGATTCTAAGAGAAGAAAGAGGAGGGGAGGAAAGTTATGAGCTAATTTCACTACTTATCATAAATAGAAAAATGAAAATATAAAGTCAATATCCCCCCAAAAAGGGGATGTCTAAGGATATTATATAAAGGTATTAGAATAATTGTAACTGTGTTAGATCGCAAAAATGACCTCCTGTTCTGCATTCCTCTCATTTGCCCTCCTCTATGATTCTGGGCTTCATCATATTATTTCCTTTGGCCCATGAGGAGTTAATGAATATAATTCAAACAGAGATTTGAAAAAGTACTTGCCCGTTGCTTCTTAGGCTTTTGCAACTCTGTCTTTGCCATAAGAAGTCTAGTCTTGCCTGCTGGAGGAATGTAATAAGAATGTAAGATACAGAGCTAAATTGTCCCAGTCAATAGCCAGCATAGTCCCAGAAATGAAAGTAAACCTAGCTTAAACCAGAGCCACCACCCAGCTGAAATCACTGACTCATACACTCATGAACCAGGTTGATGCTTATTGCTCTAAACATTGAGTTTGGGGTGTCTTTTGTTTTGTTTTGTTTTGTTTTTAATCCAGCATAACAGTAGAAATACAACAAATACTGTAACCATTTAGAAAAATGCAAACCTTTATAAATGCGAAAAGGTATACTGATAAACACACACAGTGAAAGAGAATATATAAAACTAGTTATGTAATGAAATTTGATGTGGGTGTGTATATCATACAATAATACAAAAGAACAAAGACCAAAGTTATTATTCATATTGACAGTTGTGTAACAGCTTAAATTATGTATTGATAGAAAAAAAGAAGTTCAAATTGCCTAACAAAGCAAAATTCAGTACTCTGTGCTACATTCACAAGACAGATCTGAAACAAATATTCTGAATGGGTAAAAAGTAAAGAACAAGCAATATTATACCAGGCAAATGCAGATAAAAAGAAAGTAGGTATACATCTGACAGGTAGAATTTAGACCAAAAAACACTAAAAGAAGAACACAAAAGGACACTTTACAAGGCCATAGGTTAAAATTCAGAATGAAGATATAGAATATATTAATATTTGTGCACTGATAATTCAGCAATGCTAGTCATACAAGCCAAATTAAATATGTAAATAAATAAATCTAATCATGATTTTTTAGAAAAAAATTTTTTGAAAAAGAACACTATTGAAAAATAGCTAACTCAATTAAAAAGTGGTGGCGGTGAGGGAATTGAGGTGGGGGGAGACAAAGCACGAAGTTAGAAATAACAGGGGTAAAATTATCATCAAAATTGAGGAAATTATAAAAATAATAATTAAGAGACTTACTTTGTACAATAATGCAAATTAATTTAAAAAAATGAAAACTTGGATAATTTTCTCTCTCTACCAAAGGGCTGTGGGAGAGGAGGAGAAGATGGGCTATGTAGATCAATTACCATTGAAGAAATAAAGGAAGTATTTGAAAAGAGTGGGTGTTTGTTTTTAATTGTTGACGGAAGTGTTCTTTGTAGGTCAGTGAGGTTAAATTGGTTAACAGTTGTTCAAATCTTCTACAAGTTGTTGAGATTTTCACATAAGATTTTCGACACTTCTTTTTCTCCTTTAAATCTGTCATATGTACTGTTTGTATTTCAAAGCTCTATTATTGTATACACACTGATTTTGGATTCTTGTATCTTTCTGTGGAATTAGTTCTTTTATCATTTTGAAATGTCTTTTTCTCTAGTAGTACACCTTGTCTTAAGTCTTCTTTGCCTAATATTAATAAACTTGTAATAGCTATCTTTTGGTTTGTGTATGCATAATATATATTTTTTTCATCCTTTTGATTCTCTCTTTATCTTTATACTCAAGTGTATCTCTAGTAAACAACATCGAATTGATTTTGATATCTTTATCCAGTTAGACAAATGTGGCCTTTTAATGGGATTTTAGTCAATTTATGTTTATCACAATTCCTGATATATCTGTATTTAATGAACATATTGTTATTATCCCATGTATTCATTTCTTTTTTTAATGCATTTTTAGATTAATCAAGTTTTAAAAATTCTAGGTTGGGTTTTTTTGTTATATATTCTCACACAATTCTTCTAGTATTTCTCTAAATATAGCATCTCTGATTTCTATTTTTTAAATATTATTTTTATTTTACTAATGGAAAGATAGCTAGTACACCTTCATGTATTCCAGATGAATTTCAGAGAGGAAGAAGAGAAAGGATCATACCAACCATCAGTCTTTTTTTATTTTGGGGGGAACTTTATTGAGGAATATTTTACATAAGTAACACCTGTTTAAGTGTGCAATTTGATAAGTTTTTACATATGTATACATGCACCCATGAAACTATTACCACAATTGAGATAATGAGCTTATCACTGTCCCCAAAACTCCCTCTTGCTCCCCTGTGATCCTTTCTTCTTGCCCACTCGCCAATACCCAGACAGTCACTGATCTTTTTATTACTGTAGATGAGTTTTCACTTCTAGAATTTCATATAAACAAAAATATATATTATATACTTTTTTGTACTGGCTCGAGCATATTTATTTTGAGATAAATCTAAATTGTTCCATGATTCAATATTCGTTCCCCTTTATTGCTGAACAGTATTTTACTGCATTACATACCACAATTTATTTATCTGATTCACCTATAGATAGATAGTTGGAATTTTTTCCTAATTTGAGTCTATTACAAATTAAGCCTTCAAAAACATTCAAGTACAATTCTTTATATGAACATGTGCTTTCATTTGTTTTTGCTAAATACTTAGAAATGGAATGGCTAGTCATATACTAGGTATATGTTCAATGTTTTTACATGAAGTTCAGAAACATGCAAAAGCATGACAAAGATTGTCACAACAAAGTACCACAGACACTTTTTCCTCACAAATCTGGAGGCTAGAAGTCTGGAACCAAGGTGTCAGCAGACTGGTTTCTTCTGAGGTCTCTTCTTGGCTTGCAGATGGCCTTCTCCCTGTGTTTTCACATGGTCCTCTCTCTGTTTCTATGTCCAAATTTCCTCTTCTTAGAGGAAACCAGTTATATTGGATTAGGGCCTACCCTAATGACTTCATTTTAACTTAATTTCCTCTTTGAAGACCCTAGCTCCAAATACAGTCACATTCTGAGGTACTGGAGGCTATGACTTTAACATATGGATTTGGGGGGAACACAATTCAGCCCATAATAGTGGTACTTGTCAATGAATGCCATTTAAGTTCAGAAAACTATATTGGGCTGATGGAATTGCCCGTTTACTGATGAGTAAATGGTAGTGTCTTTTCCAAGTTTGATGAATAACATAGGGTCATATGGTCCATATCTAGGGAGTCCCATGTGTGTCTGTGGTTGAGAGGCTGAAGCTTTGGAAGTTCAGCACCCCTGGGCTGCTGGGACAGATGATGAATGTTATTTTCCTCTCAGTCCTTCAAATAAGTCTAAGTCCCTCTTCAAAGATTAGTACACACACACACACTCACACACACAAACACACTTATTTTCTGCAAAAGCAGTTGGTCCCTTGGGGACAAAGATAAGACATATCCACTACAGGTAAGCAGAGAGATTCCATTGTATTAAAAGTGCTTTATGTTGAAAAATGAAGTGGAAGCTCTTCAGCTGTTCCTCAGTGGAGGACTGTGCATGCTCTTGGGAAAAGGAGCATTGACTTTAGAAGGAATATACACCGGCTGCCCATAAGAAGTTGCATTCATTCATTTCTGCCCCTGAGTATCACTGCATTTGCGCTGCACACGTTTTCCTTTAATGGCATTGAAAAGAGTCAAATATGAAGATTCTGGGGCCTGAACCTCAAATCTTGATATTTGAGATACAGGATGGAAGCTGAGGGACCTTGTGAGTTTGGAGGATGCAAGAAAGTCACAGAAAGCTCATCAGAAAATGCTTTGTGGCCATGTAGAGTGGAAGATGAGATTAAGATGATCCAAGAAGTTGGTGCTTTACCCCAAGAGTCTTTCAAACAAGCTCCAGAATTTGGGCTGTAGAAAGCCATGTGAGTGCTAGTATAAGATCTGCCTGCCTTTGGGGCAAGCATGAAGCCTATAGTTTGTGTATTTTTATCTTAAAAATTGTTTTTGTTGTTGAGCTACAGTGGATGTACAATATTACATGGGTTTCAGGTGTGCGATGTGGTGATTCACAATTTTTTTTTTTTTTTTTTGCAGTACGCAGGCCTCTCTGTTGTGGCCTCTCCCATTGCGGAGCACAGGCTCCGGACGCGCAGGCTCAGCGGCCATGGCTCACGGGCCCAGCCGCTCCACAGCATGTGGGATCTTCGCAGACCGCGGCACGAACCCACGTCCCCTGCATCGGCAGGCGGACTGTCAACCACTGCGCCACCAGGGAAGCCCTGATTCACAATTTTTGAAGGTTATACGTCGTTTATACTTAATGTAGGATGTTGGCTATACTCCCCCTACTACAAAAGCTATGACAGAGGTGAGAAGAATGGTTAATTTGGAGGTACACTAATGAGAAAAGAGCACAAGGAGCCTGCTTGGATGATGGAAATGTTTATATCTTGATCTGGATCATGTTTAAACAGGTAAATTCTTGTATAAAATACATCAATCTTTGTACTTAAGATTTGTGTACCTTACTGTAAGTTATAGTTTAATTTAAAAAACAGTAATAATAATAAAAACAAAATCTGCCAAAAACATTTAGGAGATGTTGGGAGAAATTAGAACACACATAGGGTAATTAATGGTATTAATGAATAACAAATATCACTGAGATGTAATAAGAGTATTTGCAGTTTTATATAAAGTATCTGTATCTTTTAGAGATGCATATTGAAGTACTGTACTTACTGCAGAAAACATATAATCCCTGAGATCCTTTTAAAATAAACTAACAGGTGTTGGTATAACTTAAACAAGACTGGTAATATTTGATAATTGTTGAATCTGGGATGATGAGTACATTGGTTTAATTATATAATTCTCTCTACTTATGTCTATATACGTTTTCAATAATAAAAGTTTACTTTTTAAGGGACTGTTTAGTTCAGATTTCCATGCTCAGAATATTAACTTCTGGGCTTTTTCCCAAAATGGATTGGTGCAGCCTCTCCACCTTCCATGCTGTGCCTCTCTAGTTAGTAGTAGTAACAGTTGTTGCTTATTGACTCTTAGCAATCACCAGGCTCCAATATAGATAAATATATATAATAAAGTTTAAATTAATAAATACATAAATTAAGTTCTTGTCTCTCTTTTTCGAATTAGCTAAAAGGAAGTCAGACTTTATATTTAAAAAAAAAAATCTGAATCTTGTGACGGTTGACACAACGGGATTGGGAGCATTGAAAACATCCAAAAGCTATTTGATTGATTTAAT
Organism: Monodon monoceros; assembly: GCF_005190385.1. NCBI lineage: Eukaryota > Metazoa > Chordata > Mammalia > Artiodactyla > Monodontidae > Monodon > Monodon monoceros. The sequence goes on from NW_021703777.1 coordinate 120,978,929, forward strand.
GGTTAAAAGTCAGGGTTTATCCCGGGAAAAGATTGGAAAAGTTGGGAAAGAAGAGTAGGAAAAACTAGAGCCAGCAGTAGCCAGTGGATTCAAGGCAGAGAATTGTAGAGTCTGGGAAAGAAGACAGGAATTGGGGCCAACCAGCCTGCTGGGCTGTGTGAGAGGGATTGGGGAAAATGTTTCTACAAAAATTTTGTTCTGTATCATGAATGAAACCTCTCTCGAGCTTTGCTTTGCCTTGCAGTAGATTTTAAAATTTACTTTGGAGGAAGAAAAATAAAAGTGTTGGTCCATACACAATATATTTATTTATTTACATTTCCAAGCAAGCATATTAAAGTCTCTGATAAGTCCTAATAGAAAACAACACTCAAAAATTTTAACCCAGAAATACCAGAATTATTTTTCCGCCCATCCCTGAACATCCACACTCACTTTTGGCCCCTATGATCATCTTCTAAGTCTAGCACTTGGAACACTGTTTGGAAGTGTTTCCTCAGATTTACTATTCAATTCATGTGTGCTTTGGTTCAAAACCTCCCTCTGCCTGTTGCCAGGACTCTGCCTGATCTTCCCTCTCCTGATCTGCAGCTAGCCTGTGACTATCCAAGTCCTGCTTAAAAAGCAAACTTTTCTCTTATATTTTTAACAGTCATATTTTCAAATATCTTATTTTATGTTCTTATTTTTATTTTGTATCAGTACATATTCCAATTAAATTACCTTTCTGGTGAGTTTCAATTCTGAAATCCTATGGTTTTTTTGATTTTGTGGAAAAGAGTTGTTTCATAGGATAAAAATGACACAGGAGGAGAACGCTCCACGGGAATAATATTTCTAAGGAAGAATTGAAAGTCTTCCCTTTTATAGAATAAAAAACATGCTATTACAATAGATTTATAACTCAAGTAATTGTGGGTCTGCCTTACTCTAGATCACCTTAGTAAATTATTTTTAAAATAGCACTAAGAAAGCTGGTACTACGTCATTCAGGAAGCTGGAATAACACTTTGGGGACTTAATGGCCTCTGCTCAATCACACAGATGCCCTGATCACAAACAATATTTGGTGGCAAAGGTCCATAGTCACAAGAATCATGCTAATCCTTTCATAGTTTCAGGGTGATTGCTGTTCTGTAAGCTGAACTTACCTGGATATTTCAGTTAGGTCCTTTTTTATAAGACTCCATGGAAAGATTTAATAATAGGAAAATGTAGAGAGTGAACATATTTTACTAAACTGGAAGAGGCCAGAAGACTGCCTTTAAAGAGTTCCTTAATATAAAAAAATGGAGAGAAAGACAAATATATGATATCGCTTATATGTGGAATCTAAAAAAATGATACAAATGAGCTTATTTACAAAACAGAAATAGAGTCACAGATGTAGAAAACAAACTTATGGTTACAGGGGCTAGGGATTGGGGAGGGAGGGATAACTGAGAGATTGCGATTGACATGTACACACTACTGTATATAAAATAGATGACGAATACGGTCCTACTGTATAGCACAGGGAACTCTACTCAATACTCCGCAATGACTTATGTGGGAAAAGAATTTTATAAAGGTGGATATAGGTATATGTATAACTGATTCACTTTGCTGTATGTCTGAAACTAACACCACATAGTAAATCAACTGTACTCCACTAGAAAATTTTTTAAATAGAGAAAAGTATTTTAGAACCACAGAATTAACCCATTCACTTAGACTTTATTTTCTGCCTTGTATTAGTATTTATATTTTCACACATGGTTTTTCACTTTCCTCATTAAACTGTAATAACCTGAGAATAGGAACCATATTTGATATGGCTTTGCATCCATTGAATTGTCCAAAACAGGGTGCAGTTACCTTGAAACATAGTTAATATCTGGAAGAATGAAGATGAGTTTCAAAAGTCAAGAAAAATCAGCGGTGTACCTAATGTCCAAGGAATTATAAGACAGATATCAGGCAAAAGGTGCACTAGGAGGAATATAATGAAGAGCCTAAAAGACAGGAAAGTGACTGTAAAGCACTAAAAGAGAGGCTTTGGGTTTGAACAAAAGAGTATAGTGGCTTCAATAAAAGTAGTTTAACTGGAGTTGGGAAATAAAAAATATATGCTCAAGTTCGAGATCAGGATAATGTGACAGGGAGAAAGCATGATTATTCAATAATTTTTATCAGAAAAAAATACAATAAAGGTTAATAAAATGAGATTATTGAATAAGATATTGAGAAATTAAGTATGTCAGAACCTGAATACTTGGTGCTATTTAGAAGAAAAGGGGAAGAAACTGATGAGAAAATTTTGAAGTTATTATAAGAACAATTTTGATCATTGGAGATTATAAATAAAATTCAGAATGTATTGAAGTTTAAAGTCAGCAGTGGATAGTCTATCATTCTGAGTTTGCAAAGGAGAGAGGTGTAGTTATCGTTTGGAGTAGAAATTTGAGTTTTTTGGTATAATAAACTTATATCAAACTTCAATCTAAAAACAGCATTGGCAATCACATTGCATTTTGAGGTAATTAAAACCAGCCATTCCCACAAAATTCTTTATCAATTATCCCATTATATAATTGACTTTTTCCTTAACTTAGCTTGAAGTTCTTTACATTAGAGTCACTTCTTCAAATAAGACAAGAAAACCAGAGAAAATTTTTGAAGGCTTCATTTACAAAGCACATAATTTACAAGGGCACAATGCTTTCTCTGAATTTCCTCCAAATGTATTTATGCAAGATATCTATTATTTTATTTGCTAATCTTGAGATATTAATTATACTCTTCTCTTTCCAAAAATAATTTATTTTGACTAAAGTTGATGTTGAAGTCTAGAAAGAAAGTAGAATGAGAAAAGATGAAAGTTGAGATATTTGAGTTATTGATTAATTAATCTTGGTTGAACTAGAGATAGCTTTAAAATTTAATATAAGGCTTAGAGTAGGGGGGTGATTTGCAAGAAAAAACAAAAATAATTGAACATAAGATTATGGCATGAATAGAAGGAATCCATATTGGATTCAGCAAAAATCGTACTGACAAACTTATATCTAACAACAGTTAACATTACACTGATATGCACAGTCTATCTCCTGTCTATCTCCAGGAAAGCATTTTCCTTACCATCAAACAATAGTACTTCGTTTTTTTTAAACATCTTTATTGGAGTATAATTGCTTTACAATGGTGTGTTAGTTTCTGCTTTATAACAAAGTGAATCAGTTATACATATACGTATGTTCCCATATCTCTTCCCTCTACGTCTCCCTCCATCCCACCCTCCCTATCCCACCCCTCTAGGTGGTCACTAGGACTTTGTTTTGACAAACGTGACACCACCACGTTTCTGCACTCAGTCTGAAGGAAGCGTCTGATTGATCGTTCTTTTCTCTTCCAGAATGATATACTTGTGCCTGGACAGAGCTAGTATTTCTATAAGGAATTTTAGGAATGGATGTGAAAAGAAAGAAAAGGAAAAAATAAAACAACGATTTTAGAAAATAATGCAGAATTCCATATTCTAGTATCATTTGTATATTTTTATACTTATATTAGAAATTTTTTACTTCTTACACAATATTTTATCATTCTAATAGGATTATCTTGCTATGTTCATTTATTAATAGTTACTTGAGCTATTAAAATATAACATTGCTTCCCCCCCTTGGTGTCCATACGTTTGTTCTCTACATCTGTGTCTCAATTTCTGCCCTGCAAACCGGTTCATCTGTACCATTTTTCTAGGTTCCACATATATGCGTTAATATACAATATTTGTTTTTCTCTTCCTGACTTACTCACTCTGTATGATAGTCTCTAGATTCATCCACGTCTCTACAAATGACCCAATTTCATCAGCTGGGGGGAGGGGGCGGGGGGGCTGGTGTGATGAATTGAGAGATTGGGATTTACATATATGCACTAATATGTATAAAATGGATAACTAGTAAGAACCTGCTGTATAAAAAAATAAATAAAAAATTCAAAAATAATATAACTTTGATCACTTATTTCTCTATTGTAAATTAATGAAACCACTAACATTTCTGATTAAAATGCAACATTTTTGGAGGGACATTCGCTGTATACATTGGATAACTTTACAGAATTAGTCTTTGGATATTTTACAGTAGTCATAATAAAACAATTTAGTTACTTAGGAATGTGTTTCTTATAATTAAATACAACACATTCAGTAAAGTTTAATAAATGTTAACAATTTTGAATTTTCATTTTCTTTTCATTGCCAAGATTTTAAACCTCTATTCTGAAGCAAGTTATTAGTGTTGGATATTAATTAAATATCACTCTTTGATAGAATATTAAGAAAACTATTATCAGTAACCAGCTCATTTTAAATAATTATTGCACAAAAATAAGGTATTTCACTTTCAGGAGGAGGTTGCCAAAATTTATAGTATAGTCACATGCCTTTTAAAAATTCCAATAAGTAGCACTTGCATTTGAAATGTATCACTTGGTCCAAAGATTAACATTTCATCCAACTTAAGTGAAACAGAGGCTTGAAAAATAGAGACATGAATGTACCAGTAGGTTTCTTGTTTTCTTTAGCTCTGCCCTCTAGGCTTCTCACTGTGGCCCTAGGCTCAGGCCCAGTCCTTTTGCCATCCACCTCAGTAACTACACCTCTTCCCACAGCCCTGATACAACAGTTCAACATCATTAGCTTAAATCCTACGTTTGGTGTGCTGTCCTGGGTGTTCAACTAACGAGGACACATATAAAATGTCTAAAATTCAACTAATTACCTTCCTCCTGAAGACACAAATAAGTCTTGCCACTGCTTAAATTTCTAAAAAAAAGAATTCCAATAAATAGTTATAAAGTCTTGCTACTTTGGTGCAAGTTGTGGTACTTCATGTGCAAAGAAGGACACATAACTATGGCTTGAAGGAAATGAAAGCCTACCCCCAGGAGGCTGAGGTTGTGTTGGATGGTCTACCTAGGGGAAATAAAGGAACATCACAGTTTTCAGGTAAATATTACAACTACAACTTTATTTTTATTTAAAAGAATGGCAACGAAGTCTATAAAAAGTTGCTAAAGGCACTATTTCCATGGTAAGAAAAAATATATATAAATAATTTCTCCATGGAAGGAGATTCTAAATAAGCAGCCAAAAATTAACAAAATACTATGTTTCTATTTTCAAAGTATTTCATGTCAGGAAAGTCCCAAACTGTCACTCTTCAGGATTATCTACTTTTTAAATTGTCATTTAATAGCAAAGAAATGCCTTTTGTGGGTTCTTGGTTTTAGGAAGATATCTTATAACCAATCCTTCTCCAGAAACACCCTCACATCCAGAGCCATGTAAATGTTCTAACAGAGTATCCTTTCAAAATAGAGATACAAATATTTATAGCTTATTCCAAATACAGATAACAAACATAACTACATATTTTTATGTGAGTTGAGGAGGCATTTTTCTTCCAATGAAGAAGATATAAAAATATGAATTAATTTTTTTTAAGAAAACTCAAAATAATTTATTTTCTTGAATAAAAAAGTCATATTAGATCTTACAAATAAACACAAACTCTGCTACCTAATTTCCTAATATTTTCCTTGGCAATCTCATTGGGAAATCATTCAAGGATTTGGAGATCCTTTTATCTAAAGTATAGAGAGGCCAGCAGTGTGAGAGTCATCTGGGTGCTTATTACAAATGCAGAATCTCAGGTCTTAACTCAGAGAGACTGAATTAGACTTTGCTTTTAACAAGATCCTCTGGAGATCAGAATGAACATTAAGCGTGAGAAGTGATGATGTAGATCATAGTGGTAGTCGTAAGAAAGAATAAATCTGGTTGGGATAATTTAAAAACTTGATTAGGAAAGTGGATTTCAGACAGAATTGTTGGACATAAGTCATTTCTTGGAGATACATCACTTAATTTTGGCTTAAGTCATATAACTTAACTGCCTGCACAGTGTTACCATACTACCTATGTTGTAAATATTTCCTACATTATTTGGCTTTCATTTTTTTCATATGGGAGGTTGGAAAAACACAAATTACCTTTCAAGCATTTCTACGCTATATTGTGCTGAAGTATTATGAGATAATGATTGTGAAGAATATCAGGAATCTTAGATAAAAGTGGTCTTAAATTTTTTGTTTGTTAGCCTTCAGTAATTAGGTAAGACAGTTGTACCACTAGAGCATTGTGGAAAGGCACTAACTGGGAGAAATGTGTGTCATCACCTCTTTTATTTTTATTATGTCCAATTTCACCCTTGCCCTTCAGCCTCCACTCTGAAGAATATACACAATTCCTCCAAAAAATGAACTATTATTATTGTCCTTTGTTAACACATTTTTATAGTTACAGACGTGGAGTTATGTACACATTGGTAGGAGGCCAAATAAATGTTCACCTCGAACCCTTTCCTAGCCTCAAATGCACAGCACTGCAATGTAATGTAATTTCCAACTCTTTGATCAGTTCTGTGTAATCCCAAGAAAAAATTGCTTTCTCAGCTTTGGATATCCTGACTTTAAAATCTCCTTCAGTCTCTTGCCAGTTCTAAACTGGAATAGGTTTGACTGTGAGTGACATGAGTGAGGGGTGACTGATCTCTGCCACCCATCATTTTGAAGGTTGCAAAATTAACTCACTTTCGCTTTGTCAGTGTAGACGGAAAGAATGAGAGTAAGTCACAAAAATATGCATTATTTCATTATATAGTTTGTTAATTAAGCTCACCTCTATTTTCTATTTGTAGAGATATCTGCTAGCCATTTCTGTTAAAAGCAGTCCCAGTTTTCATTAGTGAGTTTTGCAGCTGCTTGGAGTTCCTGGCAGGCAACACCATTTAAGCTTGTGTAAGTCTAAAATGTTTTCCCTAACGTTTCAGTTCATATTGAAAACAGACACACACTCTTGAATGTTTAAAGCAGAATTGTTTCTGGCCAAATTTTCAGCATCAACACAAAATACTGTAGAAGAAATTACATTTTAGTTTTCTTTCTTTTTTTTCTTTTTGAGGATTTAAAAAATCAAGAGAAAAATAGAGGAAGAAAGAGATGAAGGAAAAAGAGAAGAAAGAAAAGAAAACCCACTATGTGTTTTAATTCAAGTTTAATAGATTAATTTTAAGGAAATAATAAAAATCTATTAAGTTTTCCCAAGGAAGTTAATAGAAATTGAATGCTTAAAGAGACTTGCTTCTAAGAATGTGGAAACAAAACTTTTAGAGAGACAAGTTAATCCTTAAACAACATAATTTACTCTCTAGTGTCTAAGTGATTAATCAAAGAATATCATTTCAATGATTTTCTTCATAGAAAAATTAGAATGGATTGACTATCGAGAACAGCAGAAAAAAACTGATCTTAAAACTACCTCACTATTACCTATATCATTGTACAGCTGATCCTTAAACAATGTGAGGGTTGGAGATGCCAACCCTCTATGCAGTGGAAAATCCAAGTAACTTAGAGTCGGCTCTCCACATACATGGTTCCTTCATAACGGGGGTTTCATGTCTTGGATTCAACCAATGATGGATCACGTAGCCCTACAGTATTTATAGAATAAAAAAAGAAATCTGTGTATAAGTGTACCCCTGCAGTTCAAACCCATGTTGTTCAAAGGCCAACTGTCTGCAACTAAATTATAATGGGAACCCTTTAGTTTTTAAGAGTAGTTTTAAGATGATAACAGAATAGTTTTTTTTCAGATGAAGTTATATTTGTATACATCATGCCTCTTAATAAAATTACCTTGGAATGAAGGAATTTAATTGTTTAAAGGTATGGAAATGCATATTCAGGAAAGAACAGAAAAGAGGAATGTTTTACAAAGAGGAAAAAAAATTCTTCTTGAAGACAAATACAATTTCTAAAAATTTTATATTTGAAATTTGCTTGCATTATACTCAAAAAGATTTGTGTCATAAAGCTTGTTAATATTTCATAATAAAATGATTCCCTTTAAAGAACGTTAGTAATATCCCAAACCATGTAGTAAGAGGGTTTCTCCTTAGTATCAGAAAATATAAAATCTTGTTTATATAGGCAGTTGGCTTTTGGAAACCAGAGTTAATCTTTCCTATTGTTTTGAAAAATTTCTCTTTTTAATTGTTTTAATAGAATGATGTAGTTGGCAATTTAGAATATACATTTTTTCTTTTAAAACATAAAGTGATAATTTGTTATGAAAATGTAATGAATATGAAATGACAAGGCAAATGAAGAACAGAGATGGTACAAGTGATACCCAGTTAAGCCCGTGAAAATGGCCAAACTTACATTTGATGAATGTAAAAATGATGAAAGACATTGAGTAATGGTCACATTCACATTTGGATTCCAGGACTTAAATATGTGGATGTTGGCGGGGGAAAGAGAAGCTGATCAGTAACAAACTATAAAGCTAGAATGGGTAAGAATATTACACCTTCAGTAAAAGGGGAGCAAGAAAATATCTGCCTGTTGTCAGAATGAGACCAAAAGAAGCCCTGTTTTCTCTGTTGTGCCCTGAGTGGAACGTTTTGTTGCTGCCATCATCATCATCATTACCATTTATCACCATGCTCCAAATTTTGTCATCATAGGCCTGCTCCCAGATAGACCAGGAACTCTAATTTATATTATCCCCACACACACCAACACATTTTGGGAAAACCCAAACCAAGAAATACTATTGAAGTATTTCTAGGTTTGCAGTGTCCCTTGATGCTAGAAAGAAACAAACCTAAGATTTGCCTGAGGAAGGTGTGCTCAGCTGTGGTCCCTTGAGATTGCCACATGTTAAATTCTCGATATTTAAAATTTAGATCAATTACATATGAACAGAAAAAATATATATATAAATGGACCACAATGAAAGGAGATCAATAGAAGAAGAAGAAGAAGCTTATTTAAACCATCCTTAGGAGAAAGTGAAATTATGAGATACAGGATACAAAGTAGATCTACATGAAGCAATTTAAAGAGATAAAATATGAAGTCAATAAGCACTGTAGAGGGACAACCAAAATGACCATGGATGATAGAAAATAAGTCAAAAAGAATTTCTAGGAAAAAAAAAAATCTTGCAAAGAATGGGAGAAAGGACAAATGATGTACAGCTGAAGAGAGAATTAATAACCTGAAAATTAAAGCTGAAGGAATTCCCCAGTATTCAACACAGAAAACTAAAGAAACAGAAAACATAAAAGAGATGTTGAGACATGGAATATAGAGTGACAAGGTCTACTGAGATACTGTGATATAATAACAACTATATATTCGATCTTTGCGCCTGGTTCCTGGCACAGAGCTCCTAAAACCTTTGTAATTTCTTGAGTGATAAGGGTGACAGAAACATCAACTGTTATAATATTTTGTCTTAGTCCCCAGTTCCTGACACAAGAGCTTCTAAGACCCTTGGAATCATCCAGTGTCTTTTTGTGTGCTAACGAAATGGCTGGTGGCCGAGGACCCCTAGATAGTATCAGGATTGAGTCCAGAAAGACTAACCATGTGATTAGAGGTTGGTAATTTCAGCCCCTCCTGCAACCTCTAGGGAGGAGAGAGGGGCTGGAGATTGAGTTAATCACCAATAGCCAATGATTTAGATAATCATGCCTTAATGATGAAGCCTCCATAAAAACCCTAAACAATAGGATTTGGAGAGCCTTTGGGTTGGTGAACACATCCACATGCTAGAAGTATGGCACACCTCAACTCCAGGGGACAGAGCTCCTGCACTTGGGACCCTTCCAGATCTCACCCTATGTACCTCTTCATCTGGCTGTTCATCTGTGTCCTTTATAATATTCTTTATAATAACCTGATAAATGGAAATAAATGATTCTCTGAATCTTGTGAGCCATTCCAGCAAATTATTAAACTGGGGGAGTTGTGGGAACCCTCAACTTTGTAGCAAAGTTGGACAGAAGTGTGAGTACTTTAGGGACCTGTTTACTTGGAACTGGCATCTAAAGAGGGGGGCAGTCTTGTGGGAATCAGCCTTTAAGCTGTGGGGTTTGCACTAACTCCAGGTAGTTAGTGTAGGAATTGAATTAGACTGTTGGATACCCAGTTGGTATCTTCAGAGAACTGGAGAATTGGTTGGTGTGGGAAAAACAAAACAAAACAAGCATTTGGTGTCAGAAGTGTTATGAGTATAAGAAATAGGTTTCTTTTATCTACATAACTGTAGTGGGACTCACAGAAGGAGAAAAGAGACAGACAAATAGACAATATTTGCAAATAGACAATATTTGCAAAATTAATGGCTGAAAAGTTTCCAAAATTAAAAACAAAAATTTGGTCCCAGAGATAATGCAACACAGTAAGATATCTAAAGAATAATAATCCAAAAGAAATCCATGTCTAAGCTCATCACGGTGAAACTACAGAACGTCAAGGGCAGAGACAAGAAGAGCCTGGGAAAAAAACAGCGCACATCACCTAAAGTAAATGAAATCCGGGGCTTCCCTGGTGGCGCAGTGGTTGAGATTCCGCCTGCCGATGCAGGGGACACGGGTTCATGCCCCGGTCCGGGAAGATCCCACATGCCGCGGAGCGGCTTAGGCCCGTGAGCCATGGCCGCTGAGCCTGCGCGTCTGGAGCCTGTGCTCCGCAACGGGAGAGACCACAACAGTGAGAGGCCCACGTACAGCAAAAAAATAAATAAATATATGAAATCCATGTTGCTGGAAGTTTTCTCACCAGTAACAACGAAACAAAGACTTCAAAAATGTAACTACCTGGACATTTGTATCCCAGGAAAGTAATCTTTCAATCGAAATTGCAAATTAAAAACTTTTTTGCAAAAACTAAAATAGAGAGTTTACAATGAACCAAACCTCGGTAAAGAAACTTATAAATTATCTAGTGTCAAAGGAAGGAAAATGATCCCATGAGGAATATCTATAGTCAGAAACAAATGGTGAAAAAAGACATGGGTAGATAAAGAATAATGTAACAAACTTTGAATAAAAAATAAATAATAATGTTCAATCTGTGAGGTTAAAGTAATACAGGATGAATGAAAATCTGAACAAACATAACATTTTCAGCTGGGATTTACAGTTGAAGTATCCTAAGATCTGTTATTTGTGAAGAGAATATATGAGTATTAAATTCAACGGTAGACTTTGTAAGATATGCTTGGCAAAATTCAAATTTAACCACTGGAAAAAACACACAGTGTGTATATTTTACAAACTAGTAAGACAATGTGAACTTTAACAAAACAATCATAACAAATCAAGGCAAGGAATAAGTAGGGGAACATTAGAAAAATGGGAAAGCACCAAATATATCAGAAATATATCAAAATATATTGATAATCACAATAAATTTAAATTGGTAAATATACTATTTAAAAAGGATTAGATAATACCTTTTAAACATCTATATAAAATTCTGTTAAAAATTCAGATATATGATATTTATAAGAGGCACACTTAAAATATGGGAATTTTGATAATAAATTGAAGACATAGAAATGTTAAAAATAAATGCTTTCAAAAATACCAGAAAAATATTTACAAAAAGAAAGCTGAAAAGAGTTACGTTAATATAAAAAAGGTAGACTTAGACCAAAAAAAAGTTGTTAGGAGAAAAAGTCATTATAAAATGATACGTTTAAAAAAAAAGAGTTAATTATAATTCAAAATTTGAGTATATCAAATTAAATAGCCTTAAAGTATTTGAGAAAACTTCAAAGAGAAATTAAAATGTCCAGGATCAGTGTTATTAATGTGATTAATTTATAATATAATCACATTATAATATAGAAGATAGATTATTTCAGTGTTTCTCAAATTTTAATGTTCACATAAGAACCAATTCAAGATCTTGTTAAAACGCAGATTCTGATGGAGTAGAACTGGTTTGGCAACTGCAGTTCTGAAGCTCTAAGAAGCTCTCTCCTGATGCTGATACTGCTAGTTGGTGGATTACAATTCAACAAGCAAGGACAGCAGAGAAGGAAAACCTTTCTATAAGTAGAGTTTCAAGAAGTCCACTTACTCATTAGTTTTGTATCGGTACACATGGATTCCTGAAGGCTGGCAAAATGAATGGCTGATTGTGTCCAAAAGGAGGAAAATTGGTGGCAAGGAGATCTTGGGGAGAGGTGTGTAGATAGATCCACTTGAGTGGACATAAAATGCATCAAGTGAGTGCCACCAGAAAGCAACCACTGCAGAGAAGGCATTTAACAAACAGGTGGAAAATGTAACTTACCTGGTGGGTGTCAGCTAGTCTCTGTTCCTGAGCCCCTGAGAGTTTGCACAAAGGGTCTGTGAACAGAGTGGCCATAGAGGTGGAGGATAGGTATGGTCCAGCCACATGGGCTCCCTCTCAATAAGGCCAATCTAACTAGTGCCACTTCAGAATAACTAACCTGCTAGTAGCAAAAACTGATGTTGAGCCCTTGATGTGGAACCACTTCACAAGAAGACCAGGTAATTCCTTAGCAAAAAGTCATGTGAATAGGACTTCCTTCTACCCTGAAGGTAGCAGCAATGTGAACTCCAGATATAAATTTTCTTTTCTTGTCTTCAGTGCTTCTGCTAGCAGTATCATCTAAAGTTTAGGAAAAGCTTGATTTATTAACAGGTGATCAATAACTCATAACATCACCTCAGTGGAAGGACATATTACACAGTAAAATAAGTACATCAATGGGTGTATGACCAAATACCAATTAGAGTGCTGTAATGGCCCACTGAAAGTTCAATTACAACAGGGATTGACAAACATTTTCTCTAAATGGTCACAGAGTCAATACTTTAGGCTTCACGTACCACAGGGTCCATGTTACACCTAATTCTGCCGTTATAGTGGGAAAGCAGCTAGAGACAACGCATAAAATAACTGTAGTATTTGTACTGCAATAAAACTTTATTTAGAAAAGCAGGTGGTGGGTCAGATTTAGTTTGTTGATCTTTGAGCTTCAGCATCATTTTGGGAATGACCCTCTATCATTTGGGCATTGACCTTTAGAATAGGCTAAATGAAACTAAACCAACAGCTATGTATCTAATAATATGTCACCAAGGGACCAAGGGGTGAAAATATGATTGATACTTCTTCCCTTTATCCAAACAACTTACCTGCAGCATTCATGCTTCCAACCCTTGAAACCTTAGATACTGCTGAGTTTAAGGTGTTGGTTCTCAAGGTGGTGAACACTGCCAACTGTGGAGCACAATAATTGAAGCTATGGTTATCATCTGATTGCTTTGGCCTCCTCATGCAACCCTTGGTTAAAGGACACGGTAGCTGATGCGTGGTCCCACTTTTAGGCAGATACTTCACACAGGCTTTCTGTACTGTTCTCAGGAGGTTCTAGCAGAATTGTGGCCCTATAATCTACTGTGGAGAATTGGATAATTTCCACTTACATTGACATTTCTGCTATCCCTGTATCAGTCTCCCTGATTGTTCAACCCTGCTGTTTGGGCTGACCTCCAAAATAAACTACCTGAATAAACATTTTACCTCGGCTTCTACTTAGTAAAAAAACTAAGCTAAGAAAACTAATATACTAATAATGCCTAGAGTTTAATATAAAAGTGTTTACAAAGATAATGAGAAAAGACATAAACAAATTATAACATGAAATTTGGAAACTTATAAGACATACATTCTTAAAAAACTAAAGAAGAAATTGACCTCCTGATCTTTTATACCTGGGAAAGGATTGATTGAATTATTCATTTAAAATTCTTCCATGAGAGGAAAAACAAAATCAAAACAGAAACAGCCTGTCTGGGTCTGTCAAAATATTAAGAATATTTTTGAAGAGTCTGTCAAAATATTAAGAAAGAAGTAGAAAGAATACAAAGAAAGGGTATATTTTTCAAATTTGTTAAACGAGTTGGTAAAACCCTGACAGCAAAACCATACAAAGTTCTCTTAACCAGTTTCTTTTAACCAAGTACTTTGATTACTAGTATAACTTTCCATATCAACATATTAAGGAGAAAAAAAATCATGTGCTTATTTCAGTAGATTCAGCAAAAGCATGGATAAATTTCAACGCCTATTCATCACAGAGAGTTGATATAAGATTACAAATAAAAGGGAAACTTCTTGAACTTATAAAGGATAATTACTGAAAACCTAAAGCAAATATAACACTCAATTGAATTGATAAAACATTTAAAGCATTGTCTTTAAAGTCATAAATATGTGTGCCCACTATCCCCAATTTTATTCAACATAGTACTTTAGGTTTCAGAGAACATAACAATAGGCACAAAAAAGATACAAAATAAATGGGTATAGATAAAGAAACAAACTAATATTTTTAATTGATGTGATATATTTAGAAAGCCAAAATAGTCCCCCAAAACTTATCAGATTTACTACTGTATTTTAGCCAGTATATTTATTATGTTTATTATTGTAAATTATTATCAATGATTCTGCATTTTACATTTAATTTTATTAAAATGTATACTATTAGTCAATGTCATCCAGAATATAATTGCTTTCCAGAACTTATATTTATGGTGTAAATAAAATATTATATAATGCCTTTCATCATTTTAGCATGTACACATGTTATTTGTCTGAAAAATCAAGTCTTTTTCTGCCACTGCCTTAAGGATTCTTCTTCTAAAACAAGGATTTATAGTGTTGAATGAGAAAAGACGTTATTCATCTTATTGAACAGTAATTATGAATATCAAAGAGAGAGTCACCAACAAGCCTTTTAAGAAACATAGCAAGATTCAATAATTTTTTAAATGTATCATAAGTAAAAATCATTTCATATATTGAAAATTCATCACTGTTGTAAATTCTGATGTGATAGTTCTACTAACAATATTTCATAGTATTAAACACAATCAGACATTTTGTTGTCAGGAGTAAAAATAACATCTCTGCGAATAAGATGCTTGTATTTTGACAATAGTAGGTTATTATATAACAATATCACTGAAGCTTAAAATATATTTATGACTACTCTAAAGTTTTTTTGTTTTTGTTTTTGTTTTTTGCGGTACGCAGGCCTCTCACCGTTGTGTGCAGAGCACAGGCTCCGGACGCGCAGGCTCAGCGGCCATGGCTCACCGGCCCAGCCGCTCCGCGGCATGTGGGATCTTCCCGGACCGGGGCACGAACCCGTGTCCCCTGCATCGGCAGGCGGACTCTCAAACACTGCGCCACCAGGGAAGCCCTAAAGTTCTTTTTAATAACTATTATTTTCCTCCTTTATAAAAAAGATTTAGCACTCTTGTACTGAAAACGTAAATGGTGGATTTTGCCAGGCATCTCCTCTTACCTTTCAAATGATGAACTATTTTACAAAATCAAGGTTTTGTTTTTTTTTTTTTTTTTTGCAGATATTTTGTAGATAATTGATAGGAAAGGATAGTGAGTAAAAGTGAAAAATAAGATTTGGAAGAAAAATGTAAACACAAAAACGCGAGATGAAAGTATTAGAGGAAGAAATTGTGCTGTGTGTTAGAAACGCTGTTTTCTCCTCTCCACTCGATGCGTCTTCTAGAAAGCACATCTTCCAACTGGCCTTAGGGATAAAGTTCTGGATGTAAATTACATTCACTTGTGCAAGAACTTGGCAGATGAAAGCGGGACAGAGGCCATCTTGTGGCAGCCAGCTCACAGAGACCCTGGACTGTGGCCGACTGGGCGCTGCAGCTAATGTTGTCACCAGAAGCATGGTGTGAAGGGCAATTGTGGTCTCAGTTGTAGTGACAGCAGCAGCAGTGAGCTGAACACTGAATTGCAAATAGGGTTCTGTGGCCTTTAACTCAATAATCTAATGGTTATCTCAGCCTCTGATCCTCCAGAACCTTTTAATGTATTTCTATACACTTACTTTCCTTGTTATATCTGGAGCTAGTATCCATTTCCTCTGCTAATTCCTGGCTGATTTAGGGAGAGGGTGACATCCTTCTGGTTGCTTAATTTCTCTTCATGTTAAGTACTCATGGCTCATCTACTCTCTCACTGAAACTGGGGTACCCTTTTTTAATTGAGGATGGTCTTTCTTTCTCAATAATGTAATGTATTTATTTATTGGAGAATGCTTCAGCTAATGCTGAATTCTACACTTCTGCAGCTTCCTAAAATTATAACTTTGTTGTTCTTATGTAAATGCAACTAGATACAAAGCCCAATTTAGGTAAAAAGGAAGGCAGTAATATCTCAGGCATCAAATCATCTCTTGGTTTGGTGATATGCCAGACTTCAGCACGTGTCTGCCAACTATTCATTTCTCTGTGTGCCATGGCTAATGCATTTGCCAAACGGTCCAGGTGTCAATTGCTTTACTTATGCTTTGTTGGAAAGGATAAAAAGAAACACACTAGGAAATATTGCCAATTAAGAAAAATAGCTTTTTTAATGGGGACGTATAATTTTCTCCTTAAATTCCACTGGGTACTTAGCTTTCAGATTTTCATATGTTTTCCAGATTCAGAGATGATTTTCCAGTTTGGCATGTGCATAGTTTGGCCACATTTGAATATGTGCATAAGAAAATAAATTTACTGGGCAGATCAATCTTGGTTTCTGCCATATTGTTGTCTCTCTATGGGAAACTGCTCCATCTCCACCACTGGCTGAGGAAAGCCATGGAGTGGCCCTGGTCAGTACCTCATAATCTGCCCCAAGAGACAGATGTAGTAGGTCTGCTGTGGACAGCTGGCCCAATGACAGATAACATAGAGTATTACTAAGGATCTATAAGCTGTCTGGTACTTAACGATCTATCCAAACAAAGATTATGATGATTAGCTTGGCAAATCAGATATTCTTTCTTAAGAATTGGACTAGTCCAGTCCATTAGTAGTTGGAAAACTGAGAAGACCAACAAATTGAAGCAGCGGAAGTTGAAGAACTAAGCTTGCTCAATTTTTTTTTTTTAATTTTTGATGGTATGATTTGAAAATGGCTCTTAAAACCACTTAAACAATATAGATTACCAATGAATCACATACTGAATATAGACATTGAAAAATATTATTTCATTTGAAATAGGCTTAAGATATTACTCTTGAATTCAGGATTCCAAAAAACCCTTGTGATTTGGTTCCCAATAGTCATAGTACAATTTAAATTGCTTCAATTGATTGGCATAAGATCATAATTCCATACCTTGAATCCATCATATTCCCTCACTCACTCACCTAGATGGTGCATACTAATATAGCATTTTGAATCATATGCATAAAGTTTATCTATTGGAAACCATATTTGCATATGTGAAGATATTAAATATAATTTGCATGTATTTAAGTATTTTACATAAAATGTATACATGTGTGTATACACAGGCACACAAGAAATGAGCCGGTTTCTGCATTGCTTTTGGTTGTGCCGTGTCTTCATATCATGCCCATAACTCTTAGTACCTTGCAGGATACACATTCGATATAGCTCACATTCAAGTTAATTATAGGTTGTGGCATCATTATTATTCATACAAAATATACTTTATAGAAGTATATACTTTTTTTCTCTCTGAAAAATATGCCTATTCATTTAAGTGTGTACAACAAAGAGTTACGTGGAAGCCACAGGATTCCTGCCTAGGCTGCCAGATCAGCTTAATCAACCCTGGAAGGAAATGGAGTGACAGTTGTCCAAGCTAGATCACACTTACATTCTCATCAAGTCAGTTAATCCTGTTTAACCAACTGTTATTGTGAAGAGTAGAAAGGATCCTACCTTCTGGCAGCTCACAGTAGGGTTTGAAAAACAAAAACAGATATAAAGAAATATAACCCAATACATGCTATGATATGAATCAAAATAGAATTACAGACAAATTGCAAAGGCAGAACAAGGGAAGAAAAGATTATTTTTGACTGGCAATATAGGCCAGAGGCTTGGAAGATATGTGACTTGAATTTGAGTTTAAAGGATATGGAAGACTTCATTGTTTTAAACTTTGCAAGTGGATTATGTATTTTAACTCTGCTGACATACACTATTTCAGTCTTCATTTAACTTCTTTGTAGTTGGCCTCTTTCCTATACCCTTCGTATATTTATAGATAATCCAAAATTTTACAGCATATCTGTTTTTCACCATATTTCTCCCATTACTAATTATCAAACGAATCCCTCTTCATCTGATAATTAGTTTGTAAATTCCAAAAAGAGTTTTAAGACATTTATACCCTGCTTCTTTCATATTTTTTCATGGTTCACTTCATGTTTTTGGTAGAAAACATTATTCTAATTTACTATTAATAAAAAGACCCATATACCAAGCAATTTGTACATAGCTTTCAGTCCCAACTTTGATAAGTTATATTTGATTCACAATTTCTAGACCCCCTTCATGTATGTTCTATACATTTTTTTGCATTTTTTAGTTCAGTATGTTGTTATGAGTCAAGAATTTTATACTGCTGTAACCTATGCTTATCTGTGGCAAAAAGGAAAAAGAATAGATGCAAAGCAAAAACCAAGATCATTCCAGCCAGTATACTGCCTTTAATTATTTGATATTTCAGTCAAAAGAGATATAGACCTGAATTTCTCAGATAATTTCCTAAATGAAGCAAAGTGTCACACTCTAATATGTGCAGAGAGTCTGTCACTCTTTGTCTAATTTATTAGATGCCCAATAATTGCACTAGTTCTTCCAAGGTATAATGATGTCATTTAGCTCCTTATTGTTGCAGTACATCAGGAACAATCATAGAATTATCCTAAACTACATTGAATTGAATTTTAAATCAAATTATGCTGCAAGTTTTATCAAATGCTTGAACTTTAAGAAAAGTTTCTACCATATTTTTTATCAATAACTTCAGTTTTATTCATGTATATTCTTTGAGTGTATTTCAGTAAACAGCTCATTGAATATGAGCTGCTTTGGTGTGGAAAGTTAAATATCCACATTTTGAGGGGTTAGTGGAAATGACTCTGTGCTAACCTTGGTTTGTCAGGACTTGAAATGCTCCTCAGATACAGATAAGATCAGAAAATAAACAGGGTTCTGACCATAATCTGACTCACATATAGGCCCAATGAGCCTCCAAACTATTCTGATATTATTATCCCCGTTTCTGAGTATAATTGAATTTTCTCAGCAACAGCAGAATCCTCATACAAACTCCCTAAGTGGAGCCACTGCTAAGTCTGCCACCATAAGAAAATTATAAATAAAAAATAAATGAGGGCTTCCCCTGGTGGCGCAGGCGACACGGATTGGTGCCCGGTCCGGGAAGATCCCACATGCCGCGGAGCGGCTGGGCCCGAGAGCCATGGCCGCTGAGCCTGCGCGCCTGGAGCCTGTGCTCCACAGAGGGAGAGGCCACAGCAGTGAGAGAGGCCCGCATACCGCAAATAAATAAATAAATAAACAAATAAACAAACAAATAAATAAATAAATGAAATACTTAGTCTACTTAGAAAAAGAGAGTAAAAAAAAAGAAATAAAGACTATGATTTAAAAAAAATCCCAAAGTATAAAAATATGACATACGATAAAATATATTATTTTATGGCTATACTATATATAATCTTAAAATAATAATGTTATATTTATGATACTGAGACTTTATAAGTTTTTTTTTTTTAATTGTTGTTGTACATGCTTTTAGAACAAGAAAAAAAATTCCTGGAAAGAATCTAAAAGTTTAATAGAACATAGGTTAAAACTGAAAAATAAATAAATAAATAAGAGCTTTCTGTAATAGCTCTATTAAAATTTAGAAAAACTCAGAGGAGATATTTGTGTTTTGTTCAAATTGTACATAACGTTACACAATGTGAGAAATGATAGGGACCTTAGAGTTCATATAGACGTTTTTAAGGCTTTCAGTGATAGAGGAAAGACTAGCATTATATCTTCTAAATCCCAGCCCAGTTTTCTTCCCTCACATTATAATGCTCTTCAGGGAAAAAATATAAGGTAGGTCAAAGTTAAAGATATAGAAACAAAATACATATATACATGTATAGGTATCTGTTTACACATGTACACATGATTGAAATGGTTGTATATAATAGCAGTGGAATTAGAAGCAATTCTATGTGATTAATGGTTAGCAATAGATAATACTAAGTTGACACCCTGGAAATCCATTCATTCTCCCAAGAGTCATTAAAGCCATTGTGAATGTGAGTGTGTGTATGTGTTTAGGACAATTTGTATTATTTTATTTTAATCACTGGATGCATGGTTGATAATTGCCCACATACAAAAAGGCTCAATTATCATGTAATTGCTGATATTTCTATTGAATAGAAGTGATGAAACATATATGAGGGTATAAATTCAAATGCTGAGACATATTTCTAAAATTAATTATGACTTTTTGATTTTCCTTATTCATAGATGACTTCCTAGCAAACCAGTTATCACAGTAAATTTATAGGACAAAGAACATGGACTCGACAACAGAAGATAATTCTCCAGGCAGTGGTTACTGCTAGTCATTAAGTTTCTTTCAACTGTCAGAACATATTCATGTGCACCAATATTGTAAACTTCTAAGGAAGGAAACAACTTTTGACAGTTCTGCTGACATATCTCATCTGATTTAACCAAATATATCAGACTAACCAAGTCACTACCTAATTTTTATTTATTTCATTGACATGAAAACTCTTTTATAAATTATATAAATGACTAAACCTATTGAGACTATCCTGGAAAAAAAGACTGACAATATAGCATTACACTGTTTTGATCAATAGGTGATGATGTTTAGAAATAATACCTTCCATGTTAAATTTCCTATAAATCTAACATGTGACATAACTTTTTTGTTCCTAAGATGTAACTTCCTTCCAAAACATAGGACCCAAATTATATTGCATATTTAACCCAATTTTATATTCTATATTTATCCTTTTCTTTAGAACAAGCTTGTTATTGAAAATAAGAAGTAAAATAATTGAAATACATTTGTAGATTTATTTTCCCCTCATGCATTAAACATTTTTCAATAAATATTTTATGATTTTCATTTTTATTTCTACTTTGTAATCCTTTAGTGATAAAATATGCCTTTTCTGTAAAGAAAGAATGTCTTTTCTAAATGTACATTACAAAGCTAAGTCATACATTCTTTGTTTAAGTTAATCCTTTTTTTTTTTTTTTTTGTGGTATGCAGGCCTCTCACTGCTGTGGCCTCTCCCGTTGCGGAGCACAGGCTCCGGACACGCAGGCTCAGCGGCCATGGCTCACGGGCCCAGCCGCTCCGCGGCATGTGGGATCTTCCCGGACCGGGGCACGAACCCGCGTCCCCTGCATCGGCAGGTGGACTCTCAACCACTGCGCCACCAGGAAAGCCCAAGTTAATCCATTTTGATCTGTAAGTGATGATGTTTAGAACAATGGTATCTTCTTTGTTGATTCCCTCTATATATACATGTGAAATAACTTTAATGTTCCCATGGAGTTTTTTTCAGATCATAAAATAACACAAATTGTATTGTGTATTAGATCTAATGTTATTTTACATATTTATATTTTAGGAGCAATTATAAATTATAAATGAAGAGTCCGTTAGAACCAATGAATCAGGGTTTTCCATGATGCACTAATCAAAATGTAAAAGTAAGAAACTATAACCCAGATTCAGAGGCTCTTAGGGAATTCCCATATTGCTTTTCATTTGATTTTACTTCAAGGGTTATGGTGGTTCAAGACTAAAAAAACTGTGAATTTGATGGCATTCTTGAAAGTTTTAAAGAGAATAATATACGATAGCTATTTTAAATCACTCATTATTCATAATTCTAAAGTCATAAGAAAGTAGTATTATAGAAATCTATTAAAAAGACAGTTCTCTTTCATGTTTTTTATCTTTCCAAGAAAAGATTACTGGATATAGGATAAGAAGATATTTTAAACAATGCATAAACTTTTTAGAATAAATAATTTTAGAGGCAAAAATAAGAGTATACAACAGATGCAAGCTGGAAAAATATCTTTAAATATTAACTTAAAAGTTTGCTTCAAAATGAGAAATTCAATACACATTTTTACCTTTCTTATTCCAAAATCTTATTGACATAAGAATATAGTACATGTTTCTTCCACTGGGCCAAGTATTTTATAACAAAAAGAACTGGAATTAAGTTACGTATAAATCAGAAAAAAAGGTATCTTCTGCATAGGAGAAAACTGAGGTAGAGATGGGACTTAACTTTTTCTCAGGTAGAGACTCTTTAAGCTTGGAATTTGCTCATCTAAGGCCAAACGTGGGGAAAGTAGAAACCAGGAATTTCCTCAAGAATTCTAAGAGACCGATGTGAAGGTCATTCATGCCCCAACTATTCTCACCAGGCCTGTGATTGCAAAGCCATTGGCAACAAGATATTGCTCCTAAGCTAATGTCAGGCTAAGCCCTATTCTTAAAACAACAACAACAAAACCCCATAAACTTAAACTTTCCTAAGGAGGGCCAAGGCACACGTCCTGTGGCCTTTGAGAAATCTTTCTTATTTTGGCTTGGGGGTTGTAATGTGAAGTGATGAAGGGAAGTCTACCTGCTTTCTTCTTGCAGTTTATTCTGATATGAAGCTGACCATATGCACATAATAGAACTTTCTGTCAGTGCTCCCATTCAAGGGAGGGGAATAGCCAGTGGGTTTGCAAGAATGAAGCAGAGGAAACATAACCTAAGTAGTAACCTTTGGGGAGTATGCCTTGTGGGAAGGGTGGGAGATCATGTGATTCTTTCCATTGGCCATAAACAGGTATTATTTTTGTAATCATAATACTAACTCGCATTGGAAGGAGAAGTACAGAGTATAATTATATTATAAAAACAAAGTGAAATATACCTCTCTTTTTATACATTTTACAATATAAAACATTGACTTTGCAAAATTATCTTCTGCTCAAAAGCGGCATTTCTCACCTTACAGACACTGTACATGGATTGCATTTTATAAGTAAGTATGATTTTACTGCCTGGTTACAGCTCTAGTACTGGAAATGCTGACATACATATTTAGAGTAAATATTTAGAGTATTTGTAAAGTGCATAGTTTTTCATACAGAGAATGTGCACAATTATGTGCTGAAAACCAACAGAAAGAACATTTCCTGGCAATTAGGGTCTGATAAAAATAACAGTACAAAAACCATGTTACCTGTGCCAACCAGCTATTTTCAGTATCCCAGGAAATATCTCCTTATCAGTAGTGACTAGTATAGAAATGTTGGCAAAACAATTTAAACAAGCACATTTATGTGTGTAGTAAGGTTATATTGAAATTACCTGAAATTAAGAAATTACCTGAAATGAACTCTGTTAACTTCAGGCTGTCCCTCCACAGCAGGGCCCTTTCTAACCTCAGCAGGATCAACATTTTGGATCAGGTAGTTCTTTGGTGTAGGGGGGAGCTGTCCCGAGCATTGTTTAACAGCATCCCGAGTCTCCACCAGGGATGGATGGAGACTATGGATGGAGATGCCATAGTACCCGCCATGTTGTGACAACCAAAAATGTCTTCAGACATCGTCAGATGTCCCTTGAGCATAGAGAACAATAGTTCCAGAGCCTTAAAGAGATCTCTTCATTGTCTTTATTAAAATGTGCTCCGTTCTGCCTATGCCCGAGGTTTTTCTTGACTGCAATTTAGATATTTTAGAGGGCCATAGACATTTGCAGAACACAGGTAATCTCTTCCTAATCTGGGGCTTTGTGTAGCCAGCTTCTGCATCTCCACGCAGTTATTAAAAGAGACAGAAATAATTCACTATCCTGTTTTAGTTGCCATTGTTATCTATCTCGGAAAAGTAAGCATAGAGAGAGAGAGAAAATATATTTTTGTCTCTCTCCTCCTCCTAAGCTATGTTATTCAGACCTGTGTGGACCTCAACAGTGACACCCATCCATCTACACTTGCCCTGAGAAAGCTCAGAATTCAGTCCTCTGTATATAGGAAATCACTCAATAGTAATATTTTTTCTAGCTTTAAATAGGAAAATTTTGGTGTTTCACTCATTCACAGAATGAGGCATTTTTAAAGGAGGTCGTATTTAAGAGAATTATATTAATAGTGGTTATCATACATATATGTATGCATATATATACATAAATATACATACAACTAACATTCAAATAATATTTATTGTTTCACATATTTTTCATATATAAGCTTATTTATTTATCCCTCATAATGAATCTATAAGATATTATCATTTTTCCCATTTTATAAATGAGAAAACTGAAGCATAAGAGACTAACCAGTGGCACCGATTCAAACCCGGACCTGGCTTTAGAATCAATGTGCAATGAACCCTCCATTCAGCCTTCCACTGGTTATGCTTCTTCTCAATAGAGAATCTTGATGCCAAACATTGTATTGCCTTTTTTAATCCTCACAAAAACTTCACAAGGTAAGTATTGTTATTTTCTAAGTATCTGCAGCTGGTTTAAAGATAGAGTGACAAACTGACCAATGTCAAGGCTAAAAACAGAAGCTGTATGGCTTTATTTCATTGGTACAACAGACCTACATATGTATTTCCCTCTAATCAAAACACACATTAATGTAATTTAAATGTATTAGACAAATACATTTTTTTCTTTTTTAATGCTGTAATATTTTAATTTTCATATAAGTTCATATATGAATTGAACAAAATAAACTTTTCAATAACTGCATTTCTTTTCTGGCCATTATTTTTTTTTGTCACTTGATTGCTACTGAGTATAATTTTGTTATGTAAAGACAGGGTATTAAAAGCAAGCCACTCTGGGTGTCAAATACATTAGATATGCCACAGCTGAGGAAAAAAAAGCTGAATTCTCATATTAGACTCAATTATTCAAAAAATGCAGCCAATAGCAAGTAGGCAAGAGATATGTTTATCCTGTAAGAAGAGCATTTCTTCTTTCTGATGAGTTCAGGAGGGGTCTATGATTATTACTTCAGTGAGTTAGCACAGAGGATTCATACACAAAGAATTTGAACTAAATGGTCTTTCAATTCTGTTTCAACTCCTAAAGCAAAACATTTCCTTTTTGAGACTTTCTCAAGTAAGAGAAAATATAATTTTTGTGTCTAATATAAAGGGGGTAGACGTCTTGTCAGGTAAATCTTGCTCTGTTTACTCTAGTTTCATTGAAATAAAATGTATAGGTGTATCTCTCAGATACACCTATATAATGAGCCCAACACAAGGGTATCTAAAAAAGTAATATTGCAATTACATTCTAATCCAAAGTAGTAGTGGACAAAAGCAAAATTTGGTTGATTGTTTGAACCAAAAATCAACAAGTTCTACAATAAAGTATTTGCTTTAGCTGTAGTTTTCCTAGTCTGTATTCATATCCCACAGAGGTTTCTGCAAACACCAATTTAATTATAATACCTTTTCACCCACTGTCCCTGATTTTGGTTTCAGTATGTTTTTTTAAACAAGTATATTATTAAAAGACTATAATGTAAGGTCTGCACTTGAGGCCCAATATTATGTGTTGTTTTGTCATGTGGTGCCATTGGGAAGGCCTCACCTGGCCTAAGTCAAGTTTTCTGCCTCACTCTGCTCCTGCAGATAATGTCCCCTCAGCACTCAACCCTTCTTATCAGGAGACCAGGCCCAATCCCTGCTTATCCATGAGTGGCATGGAATTGCTCAAATGAACCAATCACATCTTCCTGCAGGAATCTGGCACACTCTCCACCCTCTTTTTTTTTTTTTAATTAATTTTTACTGGAGTATAGTTGCCTTACAATGTTGTATTAGTTTCTGCTGTACAGCAAAGTGAATCAGTTTTACATATACATATGTCTCCTGTTTTTTAGATTCTTTTCCCATATAAGTCATTACAGAGTATTGAGTAGGGTTCCCTGTGCTGTAAAATAGGTCTTTATTAGTTATCTATTTTATATACACTAGTGTGTATATGTGAATCCCAATCTCCCAGTTTATCCCTCCCCGCCTTTCCCCCCTGATAACCATAAGTTTGTTTTCTACATCTGTGATTCTACTTCTGTTTTGTAAGTAGGTTCATTGTACCATTGTTTTAAATCCCACAGATAAGCATTATCACATGATATCTGTCTTTCTCTGTCTGACTTACTTCACCCTCTTGAGACTATAAAACTTGCCCCTCACAGCCCTTGGTGTGCACTCTGTTCCACAGCGCAACCCCCGTGTGGCCCTCTGTGCAGTGCGGTGTTCTCTTCCCCTAGGTGATGCGTATACGTGGCTAATAAACTGTGGTCCAGCTTAATGTCCTGTCCAGTGGTAGGTGTCCTATGTTCTAGTCATCCCAGATCCTAGAGTGGGAAGCCCCGCTCACCAACGGAGTGAATAGGAGGTAATTACACAAAAAGAAACTACCATAACATATACAGATACATATGTCTCTTTCTTATTGGATAGTTGTGTATAGACATTTCAGTGTATTTATAACTGAGTTATTCTTAACCTTTTTAAAGAATTGAATCTTACCAAATCCTTCAAAGATATGCCAGTTATCTTGCTAGGTTTTGCAAAAAGTACTCTCTTATTGTGGAAGTAGTATATATTTTATCCTCAATAACAGAAAAAAGAAAGAAAATATGCCTTCTTCATGGTTAAAAAAAAAAAATAGCCACGTTTCAATGGCCATAATTGTTAGGAACAAAATTAAGAAAAGAATGTCTTTGCCTGTGTGTGTGTGTATATATGTGTGTGTGTGTGTGTGTATGTGTGTGTGTGTGTATCTATCCATTTTCTCTTTGTTTTTACTTTCTTCATTTTGTGTATCAACTAAATAACATTGATTCATGTTTCCTTACATACATTACTACTTTATAATCTTATTCTGTCCTACTGATACATAATTTACAATATATCTGCCCTAAGTATTGAGATTTTCTTTAAACTTTATTTTTTAAGCAAATACACTGTTAAGACTAGATATATGTATATGTGTGTGATGTGTCCAAGTGTGTATATATATTTAAATTGGTTCTAATTTTTTTTTTAAGTTTAGGGTTTTTTGGGGCAGCAAATAATTCTCAATTCTTATTTTTCTACATTAGCAGTACATTTCACATAAAAAGACAAACTCCTGTAAACTTTGTGAGTCAATCTGTGTTCTAGGCTGAGTGCTACTTGTTTTATTATGTGTGACATGATCAGAGGCAAAATAATTTGTGGCACCTCAGTCATGTGCAATAACCATTTCACATCAAAAAGCAAATAACCAATCTGACTTTTACTATTACACGGTTCATAAGAAATGTGGTTACTAGACCTGAAGCAGCAAGTGAGCATGAAATGCAATATTGTTTAACACTGGATGTAAAAATTATTTGTGAGAAAAAAAATAATAAAAAATCTTAAAAGGAAAGGGGGTGGAAAGTTGGTACAAAGGGAAACCCTGGAGAAATAGTCTTTGAGAAATTACATGGCTGCTGGCACGTCCTGCTGGTGATTGCCTGAGATCCTGGTGCATGGAATTGAGCAAACATTAATTAATAAACTAAAGACTGTAACTCTGCTGGTCATCCAGTTTTCTTCAAAACAGTGTGTGGAAGCTTTGATGTGAGAGAATCTCTTTCATTAAGAGGGAGTTGAGAATATACAAACACTGTACTTTGATCAAGTTTCTCCAAGGACCATAAATATCTTCTGACTTGAAAGTTAAAGAGATTTGAAATTGTATAAAATATTTGAGAAGAATAAGATTTAATATTACCTAACCCACTGACGGAATATACAAGACAGAGAAATAGAATAGGAAACTGTAATGAAGAGAGCCTCTGATACTTTGTAAAGAAACCGGAGAAATAAAGTCAGCAAAAGATTTTCCTTTCTCTCTAAAGGTTTTAAAGTGCTTGAACATAGAACATTTTTCTCCTAGGAGGATTGGGTGAAAGAGTAGAGGGACATCTATGAAGTCAAAAGAAACATATTCAAATAATTTGCTGCATGAGTTTTTTTTTTTTTAAGTGGCAGTTCAACTATTACAAATGAAGTTAAGAGTTCTTTCCAAGGTGAAAGTTGCCAATTCTGAAGTAAATTATTTTTGATGACTATAATCAATTCATAACAGATAAATAAGCTAGATGAGTATGTATAAGTATGAAGCTACTTCCAAAACTGTATTTTTTTTCAATAAATAAGGCATGCACATTTGTTTGTATGAGTTAAGCTTAAAATTGCATTGTTTTCTATTAAGCTGCATAATATTTTTAATTCAATGAATATTTATTGCACAACTTCTAATATCAAGATGCAGTTATCTTTGGTTGTCTGATAGAGCTCTGGGAGTTTAATATTTGTAAAAAAAATCATAAAATAATTACAATAAAAAACAAATGTTAACTGCTGTTAAAAATACAAATTAATTCATGTAGGATTACAAAGGAGGGAAACAGTAGATGTATAACAGAATTTTTAAAACTTTAAGAAGGATGGTGCATTCAGACAGCAATTTGAGGATTAGCTACAACAGACATGGTATTGCTCTGAGTGGCGTGGGGTGACTGAAAGACCCCGAGGGTAGGGAGTCAGGTTTGTTTGCACTGGGTCCAGACTGACAAGAGGTTGGACTTCTTGTCTAGATATGGGAAAAAGTAAACATTGAAGATGTTAAGTATAATGGAAGGTGATGAGCGCGAGGCTGAATATTGTATTAAAATTTTAGGCAACAGAAAACCACTGAAAGCTTAAGTAGAAGGATTTGTGAAGTGCTGATACCCTGAGGAGATTATTTTTTGACTCAACCTTTCCTAACTAGGGGGCTTCCATCTCGCCTAGAATTGCATGTATTTGTGTGTATTTATGTGTGTGTGCACAGTGGTTTGGGGTTAATATCTAAGAGTTTTCTAAACTAGATTCTCCCACTGGGGACTTCTGATGGAAATTCCAGAGTTAGAGCCTGATCTTTTGAAATTCCTTCTTGAAAAAAATATTAATTTTTGTCACTTCACATGCCCAGCTCATTCATCAAGCTACTTTTAGCCATTTAGAATACACAATGGATTTGGCTTGATTCTTTGTTTTTTTTTTTCCTTATTATTACTAGTATTAGTATTATTTATACCATTATTAATTTATTACTTACTTAGTCATCCACTTTACAATCAGATTATAATATCTTTAATTTAGGTTTCTGTTGTGTCTGTATATGCATCTATTATCTTTTCACATTTTACTTCATTTCAGATTGAAACAACATTAGGGATTATCTTTGTCACAAACCCTGGAAGATGGGTGAAGAATTTTCTCCTAGCTTGTTTCCATTAAGGCCTTTTATCCTCTCTGGAGTGATCAGTTTCATTCACCAGATAGTCTCTCTGTCCCTAAAAATAGCCCTCTAGAAATGATTTTCAGTTTCTCACATGAAAGAATAGCTTTGGCAACTCAGAATTTGGAAACAAAATCCTATTTTTCTTGTTTTCTTCCTCAATGGAGTAGAATGTTAATAGTTAAAGAAGGCTCAGTAGTAACTGGGAAATACTGATCTTTCTAGATGAGCAATGTTCAGTAAAAAATATAATGTGAACTTTAGATGAAATTAAAAATTTTCTAGTAGCCACATTAAAAAAAAGAAATAGGTGAAATTAATTTTAATAATATATTTTGTTTAACCCAGTATACCTAAGATATTGTCACTTAATATGTAGTTGATAATAAAAGTTATTAATGAAGTAGTTTACATTCTTTTGTTCACACTGTATAATCAGGTCTGTATTTTAAATTTACTGCACATTCTACTTCATATTAGTGCTTGACAGCCACACATGGCTCATGACTGCCGTACTGGATAGTGGGGCTTTAAATCACGGTTTTCATTTCCCGGAAGAATAAAAGCTCATGTAATGGTTGAGGTATCAGTGAATTTTCAGTCCATACATGAGAAAGTTATTGAATTAATAATCCTGACTTTAAACCTACACAATAGGACAGTTATCCTGAAGGGAATCTCTATGCTATAATCCCTCTACAGATTTAATTCCAATAAAAATCCAAGCACATGTGACCCTTTTGAAAAGACTCTAGAAGGAGACATAATTAAGCTATAAAGTCCTCTTTTTTTCTGGTCTCTTTGTAGAAAAAGAATGGTGCAAATTATTCACCTTCCATCAAGGGAAACTGTCTATTGTTTTTGCTTCATAACTTTAGCTAAAAAGAAGCTTGCTATGCTAGGAAGATATTATAGGATGAGTGTTGATAAATTCATACTCTGAAAGCATCTCAATTAAATCTCACATAGAATTGTGTTCTTTACAATTCTTTCTTCATCACACACTCCTATCATTGGTTCATGCGTAGATCATTTTCATTTCTTGAGTTAGTCAATCAGTTATCTTTAATAATGTAATAATGATTCAGGAACCCACCTCCTCACATTAAAATATAGAATCTTGACAATAAACTATAGGTAACCATACAGTCCCACCTCTTATCTTCCCTAAATTTAAGTGTCTTATCCCAGTCTAGTTAACTATGATTTTGAATCTCTTGTTCATAATTTCATCACTTTCTGTTTTAGTATAGTTTTATTAAGCCCATAAAAAGTTCTGAAACACATTTTTTAGTTGTTTCAAGTTTATAGTATAGTATATTGTACATAATAGTTTGGGAATACTTTTTATTATTATATTGCTAAGATTTGTTCATATTGTATATCTTTATAGTTCATTTGTTTCAAATGCTATATATATTTCATTATGTAACTCTTCACAGTTTTATTTATCCACTCTCCCATTGATACATGCTGATGTCATTTCCAGGTTTGTGCTATTGTGAATAATGCTGCTACAAACATTCTTGTATATTTCCTGCTGTGCATATATACCTTATTCCTTTTCATTTAATCACTCAACACACTTAAATCACCCCCACCCTGAGCCATGCATCAAGAACATTTGTCTGTTATCTTTTTTTACCAAGGACATGACTCTCAATATCCTCCTTGACAAGTAGGATGTGCTCAGAATTTCAGTGCTCCTCAAAAAGATATAATTTTTCATTGTTGAATCTGCTAATACTTAGTTTTCCTATGAATTTATTTAATACTAAGAAACAGTGGCAAGCAGTTTTTGCCCTGTTTGGAAAACTTCTTAAGAACAAACTAAAATTTTTAGTAGGGAGGAAAAATATGTTTTAAATATAGTGAACAATATATGTGACCAAGATTCTTAGTGTCGATTCTTCTAACTTACTATTTCTGATAATCTAAAATCTCAATTAATCTCTCTGTCATTTATCATTTAAGTGCTTCTCTAACTCTGACTCTATTCAGTGTTTTTCTATTTTCTATTTTCTATTTTCAGTTTTCTATTGAAAACACAACTCATCTTATCTCTCCATGAGATTTTCTTTCAAATCTTCCTTCTGCTAATACTTAGTTGCTCTGGCTAATTTTTGCATAAGTTCTTTAAAGATTCTTATTCATAAGAAGAATGAAGTAATCCCAACATCACTGAATTTGGGACAGAAAGACCAGATCTGTGTCACGTTTTGGGAAAAATATCTAACTTTTACACAGCATCCATTCCTCTAATTCTAGGCAGAGATTCAGGGCATTTTAGCAATTGTGAATAGTCAAGGAGTAGTTTTTTTGGGGTCTGGAAATTAGATAAGCATTCTTTCTCTGGACAATCAGAACAGTGAGATCCGGAAAAATAACACTTGAAAGTTAGTTGAGGAAAGCCAACTAAGGTAAGAATGAAATGAAGGTGAAAGAAAACTGGGAATAAGCAAATTGGGGCATTACAAAATGCAATGGTGGGTTTTTGCCACCCCTTTAGGCATGGATGCAAGCATTACAGCCACCATGGTATCTGCAAGGGCAAACAGAAACAGGTCTTAACAAAAAGAATATATTCTCACCAACTAATTAAGAATACATTCAGAAGCTAGAGGATGGGCTAAAATATTCTTAACTTTCCTCTCTGGAAATGACTCCAAAGGGGGTCATTCAGCAATTGCTTTTTTCTTTGTTTGGACTCTCTTCCACCTTCTTATGGTCCCAAAGTATTATTCACTACCACCCCAAGGACCCAGCTGCAACCTAGGGTCACATAACTGATTCAAGTCTAGGATGACTATACCCTGGAAGGGAGATTGTAGCTTGTGGACATTGGCCTATGAGAGCTTACAGATATAAAATAAAATAAAATAGATATCTTTCTATCTTTGAAATAAAAAAGATATCTTTCTCCATAATATCAAAAAAAGGCTGGGGGTGGAGGGGAGCTTACCCATCTAAGTAAGAATGTACAAGGACAAAGATGATAAATGTGACCAAGAAACCTCCTTCTGCTTTATGTGCATTCGTTTGTCTTTAAGGACAGCAAATAGGACAGATACAAGTTTTATTCAAGTCATACAGCTCCTTTAAATCTGAGTATTATAATTTATAAAAACACTGAAATGCAATTATTTATAAACATAGAGCTAAATATCATATTATTTCCATAAATGAAAGTAAATAGGAAAAGAAATGGTGGAAAGAGTTGAAACTGATTACTGAGGAAAGGGATTTTTGCAAGGAAGTCGTGGGGAAAATGACTGCCATTTTTAGATGTCTTTTGTTTTGTTTTTTAATTACATGTTACCAAAAATAAAAGTTAAATAAAAATAAAGTAATTAGTATATTTGGTAAAATGTATATGAACAAAACATTGTCAAATCTTTATTGTGATACAAAGGAAAAACTGACCTAATGGAACCAATTTGAAACAATTTTACATAAAGATTTTATGAAGACTTAATATTTTTTCACTGTTATAAAAGTGGTGATGAATAGATAGACTCAATGTAGTTCTCTCTGAAAACTTAATTTTCAATGGAAATTCACCAATGCTTGTAAAATTCTGAGGAAAATAATCATATGTGTAAATACATAATGAAAATGTCTATTGAGTCAAATGATTTCACATAAACAAAAGAGAACACATCTTCTACTCATTTAGTGACTGTTTAATGGAGGAGATATGATTTAAGGTGGTTCTCAGGCTGACTTAGAGAAAAAGTTCAATATTTTAAACGGAAAGAAAGGGCACTGGTAGAAACAGAAGCTAGAAAATACAAAACTCAAGATGGGAACTGGGCTTAGGTGATTTTCATATTACAGAATTTGTGTCATGAATTATTGTATGATAAAAGTAAAAAAAGTGATTAATTGTTGAAATAATGTTGTGTTGTTTCTCGAAAATTGGGCTATATTGTGTTCTCATATAATCAACCCATTGCAACATTACAAAAACCCTGATATATACTCAGCATAGGTAATAGTGTCACCTCATCTTAATAACTAATTTAAGAGGAGCAACACTGCAGGTTTCCATTTGTTATTCGAGTCCAGAAGGTTCAGATAAATTACACACAAAAAATGTTAGTCTACAGGCTTGGTAAAGGAACTTCTGGCTTTATATCTGGTGATAGTCTACCCAGCCTTCTCCAAAAGTGAAGAAGTTATGTCATTCAGAATCAGTTGTGTTAATAAATATACTAAAATAATATAACTGATTTTGTATTCAAATTTGGTGGATCCAAGTTTTGGGTAGAGTGCAGTTAATAAGCAACATAGCCCAACTGATAAATCTCAAGTTGTTCAGATGAATTAGAAAGATATTTTAGAGGCTGAATAAAAATAGCTGAAAGGGTTACCTTAACAAAGTGTTAACTTGAGGGATTTTTTCTGGTGGCAAATTCACCATTCATTAGAAGGAATTGATTTTTTACAGAGGAGGATATATCATTTAAGCAAAGAGGATGATAGTCTATGTTTATCATCATCTGGGCAGAAAAAGTCAAATTGTTTTAAAGGAGATACAGAAATGATTAGCTCACCCAGTCAGAAAGAAAAAAAAAAGGTGAATTTATTTTTGATGATTTCATATATCAAATACTTTTTTTTTTTTTTTTGCGGTACGCGGGCCTCTCACTGTTGTGGCCTCTCCCGCTGCAGAGCACAGGCTCCGGACGTGCAGGCCCAGCGGCCATGGCCCACGGGCCCAGCCGCTCCGCGGCATGTGGGATCTTCCCAGACCGGGGCACGAACCCGTGTCCCCTGCATCGGCAGGCGGACCCCCAACCACTGAACCACCAGGGAAGCCCTATCAAATACTTTTAAGTTGATACTGTGAATAAACCAAATGCACTGGAAATTTAAAGAGATAATTTTGTTTAGGCTAATGCAATAGGGAGAACACTGATTAATGATGAACATCTCAAAGAAAAGGAAGAGGCAAAAAGCAAGGGATCATCAGTTTATCTTATGGGATCTTGGAGATTATGTTCAAGTTGACATACTGCAAAACAAAGTAATTATTTAAATAAAGTTTGTCAGAATAATTACTCAATTTTATTAACACAAATTTATATTTTTAATAATCTTAAGTATTTAGTCCAATTAATGCTAGCTTATTCAATTAGTAAACCTATATAAGTTTAGGAAGAACATACTCAGAAAATAAAAATCCACATTTGTATTATATTTAATATTTAATAATATTGTCAGAGCAAACAGCTATTTTTATTAAACCAGAAATATTGAACTAATTTTGTTTGCCAAAGTTGCACCTAAATTATGTGAATGTCAATTCTTAAAATCTTTTTGAGTTAGACTCTATAAGAATATACTTTTTAGCACATTGAAAATATTAGAAGTCCAATTTTCTATTTTTTTAAAAGAATATTCAATTTATATAAGCACTTCTTTGTCTCTAAGGCAATCACAATAGATCTCCTTTAAGAGATTTCATAATCTACCAGTCCTGGGTGCCCGAAGGACAAAGCAGATCAAGTTACTGGGAAAAAAAAAGACCAAATATATACTGTTCTATGTGGTGTCTTTGAGTACTTGTGCTTGCTTTATTTTGAGAAGATTGCTGTACTTTAGATGCTCCTACACTAACAGGCCTGTCCCCATCCCCACCATTCCTCCCAAGTTTACTCTGGAAATAGCAATTTGCCTATGTGCAGAGAAAGCAACTTCTAGGATTTGGACACTGTTATTAAGAATACCCATAAAATAATTGGGCAGTTGAATAATTTTCAGTTTACTGTAGATCATGCATTTCTAAGTCAGAGAGGAACCAGTTGGAGAAAGAGACAGGTTCTCTCTATGCAATTTTATATAGGCTCATACTCTTGGTACCAGCATAATGGGATAGTATATGTAACTTCTTTTGGTATAGCATAATGTAACTAATCAATTGGAATTAACTGATCTTATTTTATTCATTTTTGTCAGCCTTGCTGTTAGTTGAATTATTTTCTAGATTATGAAATTTGGTTGATTGTTGGTTCTAATTTTCTGTGTGTGTGTGTGTGTGTGTGTGTGTGCACGCATGTGTGTGTGTTTGTTTATTCTGTCTTGGTTGTTATTTTGGTAGGAATCTAGAAAAGAGAGCCAGTGGATGTTGGCCAGATGCCATTTTAAGCTTGAATTTCCAGGCATCAGGTTTTAAAGCCCAGAGTATCTATTGCCAAATTGTTTTTCCAAATATTTCCCAACCATACACTATGTTAAAGGGACTGATATTGTCACTGTTTGTTTTTGCTAATTTTATCTGTGAAAATGGTAATTTATTTTTAAATTTTTCATACATGTATGTGATTAGACTACTGGAATTGGACACTGTAACAATATTGAAATAATTAGTAGTTTTGCTTATTATATATAAGGGATAGCAACTGGTGATGTATAATAAAATGACACAGTTTTTGAGAATTTCTTAAGGGGAATATGCTCAGACACCTAGCTCAACGTTGTCTATAATGTATTCTATGAATCCCATAAATGAAGTACAAGGAGAAATTAGAGGAGGTAGAAATGTATTTTGGTCTGTTAGGGGTGATTTCATAAAGACATAATGTCAGAATAAGGCATTGGAGGAGTGATAGGATAATAAAAGGAGTTGTGAGGGGTACACCAAGGGGAAAAATTGGGATGATCAACCTTCCAGAGTTGCGATAGTGCAAGACATTCTTATGACTTTGGCATGCTGGGTTTGTGTAAAGGAGATACAGATGATGCTTAGAAATGTGAACAGCATTTTGGGAGTAGATAATTTGTATTGGGGAAATAATAGGAGACCAATCTGGATATAAAGATACTGGGTAGATTTTGGAAGATACTTAATGATAGTTGAACTTTGTTGTAGACAATATACCATGTAAAGTGTTCAACCAAACGATATAACCAAAGTTTTAAAAATGTAATTCTGGAACGAGTGTAAAGGGTCAGTTACTTGGGACCAAACAGGAATAAAGAAGCTATTGGAAGGATATCCCAGGACAAAGGTATAAGTGTTTAAAAAAGAAAAAAAAAGCACCTAAATTAAGATAACTGGAGTGGGAAGAAAAAAGTAAATACAAGAGTCATTTTTAAGTAAAAAGCAACATGATATGGAACATCACTAGATGTAGCAAAAATATAATAATGGACTATTAATTACAATGCTAAGCCTTCAAATGTAAATATTTTGAAATGTGGTGATGCCATTAGCAAAATAAATTTTAAAAATGTTGTTTATGAGAAAAACTGATTTGCATTTTATGAATAATAAATTTTTCTATTATTGTGATGGGAAAGAAATTTAATTCAGCTAAATTAAGAAATTTTCAATGAAACTATCTAATTTTTGATGAGATAACGTGAACATTGTTTTAAATGTTTCTTTTACCTACATGTGGAAAGAAACATATAGTGATGATGGTGTAACATTTAAGGTTGTCATTTGCTTGCTGGAGAGGGTGTGGAGAAAAGGGAACCCTCGTACACTGTTCGTGGGAATGTATATTGGTCAACCACTATGGAGAACAGTATGGAGGTTCCTCAAAAAACTAAAAATAGAGTTGCCATATGAGTTCCTCAAAAAACTAAAAATAGAGTTGCCAGCAATCCCACTCCTGGTCATATACCCAGACAAAACTATAATTCAAAAAGATACATGCACCCCTATGTTCACAGAAGCACTATTTACAATTGCCAAGACATGGAAACAATCTAAATGCCCATTGACAGATGAATGGATAAAGAAGATGTGGTATATATATACAGTGGAATATTACTCAGCCATAAAAAGAATAAAATAATGCCATTTGCAGCAACATGGATAGACCTAGGGATTATCATACTAAGCAAAGTCAGAAGGAGAAAGACAAATACCATACAATACCACTTATAAGTGGGATCTAAAATACGATTTAGATTCTTTTGAACATATCTACAAAACAGAAACAGGCTCACAGACATAGAAAACAGACCTGTGCTTTCCAAGGCGGAGGGTATGTGGGAGGGAAGGATTGGGAGTTTGGGATTAGCAGATGCAAGCTATTGTATATAGGATGGATAAACAACAAGATCCTACTGTATAGCACACAGTAGAGAGAGAACTATATTCAATATCCTGTGATAAACCATAATGGAAAAGTATATGAAAAAGAATTTATATATGTATAACTGAGTCACTATGCTATACAGCAGAATTTAACACAACATTGTAAATCAACTATATTTCAAAGAAATTTTTTTAAAGTTACATTTCTAGAAGAATAAAGTTGTCATTTGCTAATCATCATGATGTGTTTTAAATATTTTATAATTTTGTCAATTATACTTCAGTAAAGCTGAAAAATTTTAAAATAAAGTTATTTGTTAAATGACTGAGTTGTGGGCATAAATATTTGTTCATTACAGTATGATACATATTTTTAATATTCTGTTCTGTTGGCACTCAAAATTATGTAAAGTGAAAAGCAATTTTATTTAAGACAGAAAGAATAATTTCTTATTCTCAGGTCCCAGGAAATGCTAGGAGCTGTGTTCCATGTTAATTATTTCAGTGAGAAAAGTAAAAATAAACAGGCCACCCTTTTAACACTATGTTTTATTATAGTAAATAGAATTATCTGCAACATTTCCCAGTTTCTTTTTTCTTCTTTGACTTTTCCATCTGTTATTTTTTATGCTTCACACTTGCTGAATCTGTGAAAACTAGAGAAATCAACTGTTTTTGCAAAGATGCATTGCTTTGTTCTGAAACTAATAAGATCTGAATATGGTACTTAAGATTTTGTGTGGTAGAAACCATCTCAGTAAAGTAAACTAAATTATTTATCTTGACTGAAATATAGTAATATTTTGATAAGGCTATTAGCATGCATATATTAGTTGATTCACTTTATAATTTTTTGTTATGAGTAACATGGGCAAATGCATATATTCACCTTTATAAATTACATTTAATTTTTTGATATAAGAATGTTGTGTTAAACTTTACTGTTCAACTGTGGATAACTGTTCCTCTGAGTTCTGTGAGCCTCTAGCAAATTACTGGAACCCAAGGAGAGGCTTGTGGCAATCTCTGATTTATAGCCAGTCAGTCTAAAGTACATGTAGCAACCTGGACTTGCAACTGGTGTCTGAAGTCCAAGAAAGGGGTCATGGGAACTCCAATCAATAGCCAGTTGAACAGAAGCACAGGGGACAACCTGGACTTGCAACTGACATCTGAATTTGGGGGGAGGGTGCTCAGTCTTGTGAGACTGAACTCTTAACCTGTGGAATCTGATGCTATCTTCGGGTAGAGAGTGTCAGGATTGAGTTCAATTGTAGAACACCTGGCTGGTGTCTGTAGCTTTTTGGTGTGGGGGAAACTCTACCACAGATATATACACTTGTGTATACGCATCAGAACTGGGTCCCAGAACCTTTAGCTGACTAATATAGTAAGTGATTCACTAGTGGGGTGAGACACAAGGGAGAGGTAGAAGGGAGGAGTTTGATAGTAGAACCATGGTGATTTGCTGTTTCAAAGCCATTCAAAGTAATTGAAGCACAGAGTACAAGGAAATGGATTATTGTGTGTGTGTGTGTGCACGTGTGTGTGTGTGTGTGCATGTGTGTCTTAAAACAACAGAAATCTATTTTCTCATGGTTCCGGAGGCTAGGAGTTCAAAATCAAGGTACCGGCTGGGTTATCTTTCTGCAGGCTCTAGGGGCAAATCTGTTCCATATCTTTCTTTCAGCTTCTCATGTTTCCAGCAATCCTTGGTGTTCCTTCTTGCTATAGATGCATTATAAATGATTTCATATACCTTCATAATGAGTTTAGGCCTTGTCATGTGCTATGGTCTGAATGTTTGCCCCCCACTCCCCACCAAATTCATATGTTGAAATCCTAATGCCCCATGTAATGGTATTAAGAGGTGGGCCTACGGGAGGTGCTTAGGTCATGAGGATAGAGCCCTCATGAATGGGATTAGTGCCTTTTTAAGAAGAGGCTAGAGAGCATACTTGCTCCTTCTACCATGTGAGGACACAGGTGAGTAGGCACTAGCTATAAACCAGGAAGAGGGCCCTTACCAGAGAACACAGCCATGCTGGCACCTTGATCTTAGACTTCCCAGCCTCCAGAACTGTGAGAAATAAATTTCTGTTGTTTGTAAAATACAGTTGCAGGGTATTTTGTTATAATAGCATGAATGGACTAAAACATCATGAAAGCAAATTGGAGCCAG
The DNA here is from genome assembly GCF_005190385.1 of Monodon monoceros. NCBI lineage: Eukaryota > Metazoa > Chordata > Mammalia > Artiodactyla > Monodontidae > Monodon > Monodon monoceros. Next base: position 121,018,334 of record NW_021703777.1, read on the forward strand.
CTGAGTTTTAAATGGGGCATGGAGTGGAGGGGCGATGTCAAATTGATTTCATCCTTTCTTTTTCATCTTTCTCCTTTCCCCCCATCCTCTCCCCTTAACTTCTTTAAAGCTATCTGTGAGGTAGAATTAGCAAGACATTGTGACTGACTAGAAATGCAGAATGATAAAAGGCAAGAGTCAAACATTAGTACACATTTTCTAGTTTAGGATGACCAACACCATAAACTGAAATAAGATACTGAAAACCTAGGACAATTTTTATTTTTGCAAGAGGAAAGAGAGTAGAGATGAGGACATTTGATTTGTGATATCTGTGGCACATTTGGGAAGAGATTGCCAAATGAGATAAAGGTCAGAAAAGAGTTTGACACCAAAATATGAGATTATCCACGAACACTGTATTTTTTTGATACACTGATCAAATTTATGGACCATCTGCCATGAAAAATAAACACCATAATCAGTGTTCATAGACTCTATAAGATAATTTAATATGGACTCAAGTTAAATGAAAAAAACAACTGAAAACATGAAGAAAAATAATATGAAAACACATATGAATAGTTTCTAAGAAGCCAAGAAATAGAAGGAAAACACAGGATTGCTAACATTGTCAGATGCTGCAGAAAGTCCGCATAAGAAGAGAGTTAAAACACATTAGGTTAGTATCTTAGAAAGTCTTTCCTTCTTTTTTTCCCCAATATACCATACTAGCTCTTAAATAATATTCTACAAGCCATCTGAATATTGGCATGGGGGATACAGTGTGATGAGTGATGACTAAGAATTGAGTATCTTGTAAGAGACCTTTTTTCCCGGATTATCTTTGAAGACAGAAAAAAAAGACAAATGGGTTAAGAAATATAATTTAGCGGCAGTGTAGTGACTAATAATAGAGAGGAAAGGCATCATTGGAGCAAGGTCTTGGAGGACTTTGGAGAAGATGTGTTCAAGTTCACAAGTAGAGGGTAAATCTTGCAGGAAAGTTAAAGATATATACTGGCACAAGGGGAAGGAAAACTTCGAGGAAAGTGCTGGTAAGCACATCTGATGGGCTCAGTTTCCTCTGTAAAGAAGAAGCTCATCATTCTGGTTTTGTATACAGAAGATCAAATCCAATACAATTTTTCTACTCAGCATATCACTCCCAATATAAATGTATTTGCTTTTAAAGTCATGAGTGTCAATTGTAAGAAGAGATGTAAACACCATCTGTATTTCCAAATCCTCAAATTCCTTCCATGTCACAAAAGATGTATTTCAGATTTATTCTGGCAGTATATACCATAAAGGAACTTAGTAGGTGTTGGGATTGATAAATCTTACAGTTTTCTTTTTCTTTGTTTGGGCTGCTATAATGAAGTACCATTGACTGGACGGTTTATCAACAACAGAAATTTATTTCTCATAGTTCTGGAGGCTGTAAGTGCAAGATGAGGCTGCCAGCATGGTCTGGTTCTGTTGAGAACCCACTTCCAGGTTTGGACTGCTGACTTCTTATGGTATCCTCACATAGCTGAAAGAGAGTGAGCTTGCTCTGTGACCACTTCTTATAAAGACACAAATCCTATTCAGGAAGGCTCCACCTCGTTACCTAATTACCTCTCAAAGGCCGCACCTCCAAGTATCGCATTGAAGATTAAATATCATATACATTTTGGGGAGACACAAACATTCAGTCCTTAACACCTTGTCATAAGTAGCTGTTCTGGGAGAGTACCAAAGATCCTAATTAATCATATCAGGTCTATGTATGGAGTCAAAGATAAACAAAACCAGGCACTAGTTAAGGAGATAAGGACAGATTTTAATCAGCAATCTACTAATGTCATAGGGAAAAGAGTCCAGCTTGATTTGAGCTCAACTTCAATTTTTACAGAGGGGACTCAGAGTTTTAAAGGGAGAATGGTAGAATATGGAAGGGAGTGAGCAGGGACTCAAGAGTAAGAGAAGAAAAAATTACAAAAAAATGGGCAATGGGGGAGTTGGGCCATGTGAAACCTGTATGGTTTTGTTTTGTTAACTGATGCTTGTCAAAGTTAGGCTCCTCCCCTCCCACAAAGCCTGGGAGACAGGGGCTCTTATCTTCAGGTGTGTTGGCTGGAACAAACAGTAAATTCTTTTTGCAGCCTTGAAATTTCTCAGACACTTTACAGTAGTGGTGTTGGGGGATGGTGGTGTAGAGTTATCCTAGGGATGTGGCCTTGAGTTGTTAGAAACTCTGTTAACTGTTTTGTTCAAGTCTTTACAAGCCAAGAAAGGGCTGAAATGGAGCCTCGCTAGAGTTGGGTCAAAGAGAGAATCTTTGTCAGTGGTTATTCTTGATTCTATCAGTGAAAAACAACCTTTATCAATATCTATATTTTTCTTTCAATGCCAATAGCAGGATATCCATACTGGCTAACCAAAATATTTAGTGTTTGTTTCTTTCAAAAATCCTGTAGAATCTCGTTTCTCATCTTTATAGTCTTAGAATTAAATCTTCAATATCTGATTGGACCCCCTCTTGTTACTTTACAGACTTTTTATCTTAATTTTTTTTGGCAATTTCTTGAAGCTCTTTATTCATTTTAATAGGACAAAAGGTATGGCCAGTTTGCATGTGTAGCAAAATAATTGGAGATGACCATGAACGGGAAGAGAAAAATACTCCTAGGAGGTCACAAGAGAGAGATGGGGAGGTAACTAGTGTCCACTGAGTATTAACAATGTACTAGATGCTGTGCAAACTGCTTTAAAAACTTTTCCTTTGTTTCCAATAACAGTTTAATATCACAAAGAAACTAACACTCAGAAAGATATGTCAAAAATTACACAATTCATAAACAGCAAAGGTTTAGTTTTAATCTGCGTCATAAAAATAAAATCCAACTTGTACTAACTCCCAAATAGCATTCTACAGCCTGCCTTAGTTTCCAGGTTCCCTTTGTCTGCAACAGACTGAAATATATTATATTTGCCTGATATACTGAGAGAGGTAATGTGTTATAGTAAGTGAAGTGCTTGGATTTCTTCTTTATAATCAAGTTCAGATCCTTCATCTGAAAAGGAAGGATTGGTAGTCGTAAGACAGACACTCCCTCCAATCTTTTCTCAATAGCAAATGTACAAAGATACCTACCAGTATGTTCTATTATCTAACATATTTCTAAACATTTAACTTTGATTTCATCATGTAATTATGCTGTATTTTTCCCCATCACCACGGTATTAAGATTAAAAAGAAAATATCAAATATAACAGAATTTATATCCAGGACTTGCTCCACATTCTACACTTAAAATAGGCTACTACTTCCAAACTATCAAGTTTTCAGCTTGCTAAAAGTTAAATTGCGCATATGATTCTCATCTGTATAGGAAAAATTTTAAAGTATTCCCTTTTATTATCCTTGGGAATAAGCCTAAGTAGTTCTTAGACTGAATAATAACTGCAGAACTGTTTGTTTTGGAATTCAGCTTAATTCAACAAATATTTATTGAATACCTATATTTGGAAGGCAGTGTGATTACCATTTAGAAGGTGGTGGTCCATTCTGAAATGTCATTTGAAGTTCTCTGATTTCTAGTTCTATCATTTATTTCAAAGCTTAGATAGGAGCAGCTTGATATACAAACTGAGAATCAGCTTTTATCCCTGTCAAGGTTTTAAGAGAAAAAAGACCTCTCATCACATTTGAGAATTGCATGGCAACATCTGTGTGCTGGTATAGCAAGGATGCAGTGAGTGTGTGTTATATTGTTTTCTAACCTAAGCACCCACTCAACAGCTTCTGCTGCAAGTGGGAAAGATACCTTGGCATCCACCTCTCCCTAGTGTTTGGGTTTCTTCTTTGGCTACTTATGTGTTTTCCATGTAACTCAGCGGCCAAGTCTCACACCTAAAGGGTCAATCCTTCACTGTATGTAGTTTAAGTAAAATTCCACAACTACTTCCAAACTGATGCCTATACCAAGGGATTTCCAGCCATTAAGAAAAAAGCTAGGGGGTAGACATATCATTTGGTGCTGTCTCACTTACAAATTACTCATGCAGACTTGGGGAGACTTCCTCCACTTGCTAATGACGAGGACAGATCTTCTCAACTGCCTGTCACAAGTTTTTCATACATTATATGATCTGTGTTAATGACTGCAGTATTTGTGAAAAAGGAACACAAGGCTCCGAAACTAGAATTCTTTTTCCCAGCATTGCTAGATTTTTCTATAGGGACAATTTCCTGCTGTCACTACGGTGAATTGTTAGAAAAACGATCCCAAGTTAAAATAGCTTCCATAGTCAATGCAAATCCACAGAGCCACCTAGCACTGACTTTGCCTCAGTCCCCTGAAAGAAATAACAGGGGAGATGTAAATCCAGTACCAATGTAATGCTAAGCAAAGCGAGCTAAAAAGGAAAAGACATATCTTCCACTTTATTACTGTTATGTTTTCAGAGCATTTGTGAAAAGATGTAGGTCAGGTGGTCCAGTCTTGAGTTTCATTACACATTTTAGCAAGTTCAATGATTTGTGTGTGGCAGTGACGTATTTTACTTGTAAATGTTTCTGCTTATCAAAATAAATAAATTAATTAATTAATTTAAAAAAAAATATATATATAACTTGCCCCATCAAATAATAGAGAATCTAATAGGAGACCTGTTTACAAAAAAATTATGAATAATAATTAGAAACTCCACTCACATTATCTTTAGAACCTTTTTAGGGGTTGATAAAATTTCTAAACCAAACCCCTGAGATATATTCAAGGTATTGGGCTGAATACAAAAACAGAAAGAATTTTTAAGAAAGAAATTAAAGATTAATGGTGGCTAAGCACCTACAACATGCCAGGAGATTGTGTTGTGTATTTGACAGGCATTATCTCTTACAGGCATAGATACTAGAAATTTATGAATTGCTCCTAGCTGATATATGTATAACATGTGAGTGGCTGGGAAAACTAACAACTAAATTTGATTCACTTAGGTACAACAGTTAGAGATAGGCGCAGGGAAGTTCAAAAGGCTGAAAGACTATGAAGGCTAATTACTCATTTCCTTATGCCATACATTTTAAAATTACTTTGCTGATCAACCTATACTATCCAGGGGTGGAGCTAAGTGCTTACTCCCATGCAGTTCTTGACTTTGCTGAATGGTTGGTTATGTTGCCCCATTTCTCCTTGTTCTTGAACGAGATGGAGACACCTGGTCAGTCTAAATGCTGTTGTTTTGTTTTTGTTTCAGTTTTGGTTGTTGGTTTTGTCTTATATATTTTTTAACTGATCAGGTCTTAAGATTTAGAGGGTTTAATTATCTCAATAGAGTATAAATGTATTATTATGTATTAATATTTGACGTTTGCCATGAAGACTCTGGAGTAGTACTCATGTTACCTTAATCCACCAAATTGTGTCTTACCTGCTGTCAGTATTTCAGGTAATTTATGATGACTATACTGCCATTTTAAGTAAATTCTCTAGAGAATTATTTACTAATTGAGTATTTTGCCTTCTTTCAGTGATTTCAGAGAAGAAATACCTTGAGCCTAAATGGGAGTAAAACCCCAAATATTCTCTGATCATAAACATAAAATAATTCTTCAGAGACTGTGGTGATTTCTGCCTATAGAAGAGTTAATTTGTTTTCAGAAACAGTGTCTGGAGAAGAAAGAAGAGGGGATGAAACGAAAGAGGAAGAAATATACCACAATATCCAGGTGAGGCCTAGGGTTAATGTAATTCTTCCCTGCAGTTACCACATTATAAAATGAAGGAGAGGAATACACGAGTGGTGGTCACTGTGGAAGGACTTAAATTCCTTACTGATCACGACTCTGAGAGCAGTAGTTCATGACTCAGTTCCTAAGTGTGACCTATACCTGCAAAAGAACACTTTTTCCAAAAATTCCTGATTGAGTGTTCAAAAATAAACCAATTCATAGATTTCAATGGATACTTCTCTGGGAGACAATTAGACCAAATCTTATCACATCTTATCACAAATGTATCTTAAATGTTGTTTTTGATGAAACATACATAAAATACTAATGCATGTACAATTGAAACACTATTACAAAAATACTAACTGACCTAACGATCAGTTTAAAGCTAAAATTTATTAGTAACTTTGAAAGCCCAGTATATCACACTTTGATCAAATTCTCTCACTCCTTCCCCTAAAAGTTAGTATCACCTTGGATACTTAACACCCATTTTCTAATTTTCTTTAATTTTGTTATGTAAAGATAAACCCCTGAAAAATTTATAGTTTACTCTTCCCTATTTCATATTATATATAAAGGCAAATATTATGTCTTTGTCTTGTGATTTTGTTGTTTCATATATTATTATATTTGAATATTAATAATTTGAGAGGCATGTAGTTGGTCTATGTAGAACTTTGTTGCAAGGCTACAATAACTTATTTACCCATTATACTGTTGACAGACATTTGGGCTGTTAACAGGTTTTGCTAATAAAAAGATGATGTTAAATATATTATTATAAACATCTTCTGGACACATATGTGCAAACATTTTCTGAGTATATATTTTGGAGTAGAATTTCTGGAACATAGTGTAAACAAATAGTAAACTTTGCTAAATTATGCCAAACTATTTTGCAATGTGGCTGTACTAGTTTATACTCCTGCCAGTAACTTGGTGATTCTTGTTTCCTTGTGTAAGATGTCTGCTTCTGTCTTCAATTCATTTTTTTATTAGATTAATTCTCTGATGTACAGTTATGGATTACATTCATGAATATTAATTCTTAACTGGTATATGTGATGCAGATATATTCTCCAAAATTATGTGGCTTGTCTTTATATTCTCTTTATTGTGTCTAATAATGCATAGATATTCTTCATTCTAATGTAGTCAAATTAATCATGTTTTTATGATATGTACTGTCAAATCTCTATTGAAGAATTCATTTTCTATCCCAAAAGTCTTAAAGATGTTTTCCTATATTGCCAACTGAATGTTTTAAGTTTTACCTTAGACACAAGTCTTTATTTTACCTTAATTTTTATGTATATATGCACAGTGGGAAATAGGTATCCATTTTTATTTTTTTCCCGTATGTATATGTAATTTTAACACAGTGTATGTTAAATAGCCCATCTGCTCCCCACTAACTTATATCTTGTCTTCCATCATAAACTGTATATATAAGAAAGTCTATTTCTATGCTTTCACATGTCCCCATGATGAATACCACATTGTCATAATTACTATGGCTCCAGAGTAAGTCTTAATATCTGATAGAGCAAGTTATTCCATTTTCTTCTTCAGATTTTTTTGATTATATTTGGGCCTTTTTCTCTTTTATATACATTTATATAAATATGTCAAGTGCGTCCCCTCCAAAAAATCTACCTGAGATTTTGTCTGAATTACATTGATCAATTTGAGTAAAACTGACATCTTTACAATGTTTCGTAAAATATGCAAAAGAACATGATATAGCTTTGGATTTAGTTAGGTATTTTTATCTATCTATCTATTCAACAGATAGAGGTATAGTTGAGGTACATCAAGTTAAGAAAATTCCCCTTTTTATGGGCACTCTTACTTATTTGACAAGAGAAATCAACTTGAACAGTTTGGCACATCCTTTATTTTTTTTAGTGTTATTATTTTATTCTATTTACTCACAGTCAGCCTTTGATTCTAGGAAAATGCATACAAAGTAAGTAGGTAACAACTCCCTGGAGGTTTGAAAAATAGCCATAGGGCATGTAATCCAACTCAAATTAATCTTTAAGTGAGTCATTGAAAAATAACCCTAAGTGTTTCTGAGGACTCTTTTGCTCCAGAGGGTGAGGGACTTGTTTAGTAGGGAAGAAAGACTGCAATCTCCATATGACTACGCATGTACCATTAACTGAAAGACAAAGTTAACTATAATTTATGTAATGCTTCATATTTGTGAGTTATAATTCCCCCTAGGTTCTATAATATTATCACCATTTTGCAGATTAGCAGGAAGCAAACGTTTAGTTATATTATATGACTTTACCAATGTCACATGACCTAGACACAGGGCCAGAGGAAGAAGTCAGTCTTACTAGCTTTAATTCCCTTGTCGTTTCTATGCTGCTACACAGTTGACTTTTCCATGTATTTGATTCTAACTTCAAAAGATTACTTTTACAAGAAAGAAAAGGCATCAATGAATTCTCACACAAAATCTGTCTAAATTGATTGCTTGACTGTAATCTTTTATGGAAATGTATTTAATTCTATAAGTTCTTACATTCTTAGTCATTCATCATCCAAGGCATTTGTTTCAAATCTAAAATTCTCTCACAATCTCCTCCTGATGTCAGTCTTGCCAAAGTCTGTCCCTTTATTAAGTTATCACTCTGCCAGCCAGATGAAGAAACTTGTCATCTTTGGCTGCAGAAGCAGAACTTTCTGTGGAATCCTTGACTAACCATGTCTGGGAAACACCCAATCAGGTCGGCAGACCCTTCAGTCCTGCTGAATCAGAGGCTAAGACTTGTCCAATCAGATCATTCTCTGCACGCTGGTGACCCTCATCTCTAGGCCATTTAAATACTCCTAGCTTACCAACAGATTTGATAAGGCATAAAAAAATATTGCTCAGCTCTAATTATTATTCTCATGGACTCCATTCACCTGTCCACTAAATTTTAGGGACACTGAAACCAAAATGAAGTATTTCAAAGCTCCTTGCAAACTTTTAAATCTTATATCAAAGTAACAGTATCTTCATTGTAATTACATAACAAATATTAATCTGCATTAAATATCTTTATATAGTATAATACTCTGTATGTTGTTATATTAAAAATAATATTATCATTATCATATTTCTTCAAGTGGGATCACATATTCCAGAGCCAGGAATTAACCATAGGTGGGTTGTCTATAAACCCCCAATTGTTGAACATTTTAAACTAATGCTTTATCGTAATATTGTTCTCAATTCATCATTGTTTAACTTTCACACTATAATACTTTTTAACTTAGCACAGAACTTTACTTTTTAACACTTTTAAATAAAATTTTCCCTGTAGACTTGTACAGATGAATCAGACTAGTATGGGTGTGTTGGTTGACACTCCCAGTGCAATGATTATACAGATGCTCAGGTGATTTAGAACAAGCGCCTGCCACTGAGAGGAAGGGACCTCAGAGTACAGAATCTATCCACAGTGGTTCAGAAACATCACCCTGGTATCTGAAAATCAGTGCATTCATATGATCTGTATGTTTATTTAAATACAGCACTTGAAAGGACTTTTCCATTTCGCTCTGCTCAAATTGTACTTTTATATTTGTGTGGTTGTTTTGGGCCTGAAAATAGTTCACTAAGAGGAGTGTTGCCTGGGATTTTGGGCCTATTTTGTGTTCAAGGCTATTTTGGAGATGTTTTTAAGTACAAGGTTTTCATTTCAGTCAAAATATCTGTACTTTTAAAGATTAATTTTGTGTTAATTAAAGACTCGGGAATATTTCTTATCCAGTTCTTCATTTCTATTTCTTCATTATTAAGCAGATGCAAATGGATAGTAATTCTTTAATTACCATAGCAACAAAGAAAGTTAGATTGAGCAATATATTAAGAAAAAAACCCTAATTTGAACAAGCTTATAACTTGAACATAATTACTTACAAAAGAATAAGCTCTTAAATAACCTTTAAATGGTTTTACTTGGAAGTCTGAAATATGTATTTTTAAAGTTGAATATTTTGCCAAGATCATGCACACACAAAAATATGTTCTCTCCTTGATCTGCATCCTTCAGAGCCCAGCAGAAGTCAAGAAGAGGACTCCTGTTAACAGGGCTCAAAGGACTGACTTGCCCTAAGGGGCAGACAACCAAATCCAGCTAAGGAATTTTGGGCTATATTCCGTAGAGTTCATTAAAAAAGCAAAGGGGGTAAAAGTTCCCTAGAGATCACATACTACCTCTGCCTTAAAACTGTGATTTTAATTCTGGGGTACTGAAACTGTGTCAAATAGCCTATAGCAAGATATGTACTATGTGCTGCAAAATGATGCAAAATAAATACTTACTGGGTTTTGAGAACTAGCTCATTAGTAGGGGAAATACTATATTATACACACCCTAAGGATATTTGAGTGTTCACATAGGCACATAAATGTTGATGTGAAATGTCATTCATAGATGATGGTAGCTGCATATTTTTTCGTTGACATAAATATTGAATTTCTATTCAGTTGACTAAGGGCTTGATGAGATATGTTGGTTAAGGGAAACACCTGGATAAAACTAATTATCAAAATGGCCATTTATTTAATTTTAAATAATGGCCATTTATTTAATTTTAAATAATACTTTCCCATTCCAAAATATTTTCACTTTCTCATTTGAAAAACAAAACCTTGTGAAATAGGTGATATTATTATTAGCCTAATTTCACATGTAGGAAAATTAAGATTAACACAGGTTGAAGTTCCCAGGATTCTGACATGGAGATTTGTGTGCATGGCATTTATGTGAAAATGGGCTTGAGGTCATTATTTGTGGAAGGGAGGAGAAAGATGCAAGATGGGCAGAGAGAGAAGTGGAGTTGCAATGCCATCCTAATGAAGGCCTCAGTAAACATCATGGAAGGTTCTAGGATGTGGCATGGCCATTCAGAAGTCAGATCTGGCAAGACCATTGGGCTTGATTTCTAAAGAGGGTGACAACAGAGAACAGTTGTGTGGTAGCATCCCAGAAACTTGGGAATACGTCCTTTATTCCTGAAGGGTTATCTTGGTCGCACGATATAGCATGCACCAGAGGGGTTATGGAGTTACACATGTAAAAAGTGCTTGTACCAAAATGCAAACTGTATTTCGAAATTAGAAATTCTATTCCTGTCTTACATGTAACTCTATGTTAGCATTTTGTAAATTTTTCTATCATTTTGTACCAGTTTACATGATTTCACTCTCTTTTCATTAATTCAATTAGAACTGTTTTAAAACAGCATTCAATTATAAGCAAAGAAGCATGTTCCCATTACAAAAATGAAGTAGTATTAGCAAGACATTTTCATAATGCTTATTTTCTAAGCTGATGAACATGTTGAAATATGTAAAACTAAGTACTGAATATGCATCTATTTAACTACAGTTACATATAAAAATAATAAGAATATATGAAAATTGAAGACAATGATATTTTTGTTTGCAGCACCTCTAGACATCAACAGGAGGTCTGAAATTTATAAGAAAGAGAATGTTGACCTGATCTAAGACTTGCCTATTACTTATTCCTAATCTTCCTTTTCTCTGGCTTCTAGATAATGATTAAATCATGAACCATACAATTATTCTATATTCCTGGAGTAATAGATGGGTAACACAAAGTGTTCCAGAGAAATAGTATAATTTATTTTCTAAAAGAGTATATAAGAAGTCATGTTTTGTGCTACAAGTACTACATTTTTATATGAAAATAAAATTGGCTTTGTTTGCTTATAAACTATTTAGTCCTTAGGATTGTTCTAAATCCAGAGAATTATTAGAATAAAATAAATTACTCCAGTGATATGGAATTATGAATTCAAATGACTAAATAAAATTATATTCTATAAAGTTATTTGTCTAATGGAAAGGATGTCTTCACACTCCTGAATGAATCTGATAGTGTTAGTGGTTTATTGAAATACATTCAGGTGATACTTGCAAATCATTTCAACATCTATATCTTGGCCTGTAACAGTAGCTATTGATTGCCATCTTCTCAAATATCACCAATACAACCTGCTGATAATAGAAAGATGACTTTCTTGCTTACTATAGTAAGAGAGAGTATGACCTCAACAGAACTTTGGCAGTATCGTGAGGGAGAAGGGCAAAGTGGATTTCTTTTAGAATTTAAAGTGTGGTTTCAGGTGTGTCTTTGAAATGCAGAGACTCAATTAAGACTGGATATGTATAACGATACAGTTGTTTTAAGATTGGTGAAAAGAGAGAGGTGAGAATTTTGAGACAACGGGTTCTAGTAGTCTTTGGGTATAACCAACAGTGAATGCTATCTACTGAAGAGCTCATGGGACTTGGGGGACACTCCAAAAGTGAACAATCAAGTTGTTTGCCTCGGCAAAAGTCTCCTGAGAATATAGTAATGTAGACAGAAAGCTGTGTTTAACAGAAGATGATTTCTTTCTCATAGTCAAGAGACTACCTGCTGGTATTAAAATGTCAGCACTGGATCTTAGCTCCTCCATGATTAGCAGTGGGACTTTGGATGAGATCCTAAATTTCACTGTACATCATTTTTCTTTTCTTTTCTTTTTCTTTTCTTATAGCTACATCATGAGTTTATTATGAGGATTAAATAGACAATATTACAAAGACAATTTGAACTGCTGCTGACACATAGTAAGTAAATCAATAGATTTTTACTGTTTCCCTCACTCTTCACCACCAATTTGCACAATATGCACAATTTCCCAAGTATCTGCCTCTTTCAGTCATGGACTAAGGGGGGAGAATAAAAGATTATTTTGTTGGAAGGTACATGATATTCAAGCATTCATTTCATTAAGTACTTGTGTGTGTGTGTGTGTGTGTGTGTGTGTGTGTATGTGTACACATATCAGTGAAGACACTCTTCATGGCTCATTTAACTAGTTAAAGGTAAAATGTCACATAAACAGATTGCCAAAAAGGAGAAAGTATTTGAAAGTACCTAAGTTTCTATTTACCATATGTCAAAAATTATAAAATTGGATGATATTGTCATGGAATAATAACGCCTCATGTGATTGCTTACACTTTTTCTACCTTCATGTAAAAAATATGACAGTAAAATGACATTATGATTATCAGAATAACAGAGGGTCAAGTTACAGTAGTTACCAGAAAGCAGGGTCCATAATATCTGTCTTGTTTATGCCTTTATTCTTCCAAGATATATTTACTGAGTACCTAATATGGGTCAAGTTGGGTGTTTTATGCTGGGGATAACATGATCAGCCAAACCAGACAGTGTCCCTGTCTTGACAGAGTTTAGGTCTGTTGGGAGAGGAAAATATAAATCAAATCATTACACAAGTAAATAATGATTGAGATGTGAAGAGAAAGATGATCCAGGAAAGCTTTCAGTAGGAAATGTCATTTGACCAAGGTTTAAAGGATGAGGAAGTATCTACTAGGTTAAATGGGTTGAGGGTTCAAGGATGAGGGTTCCATTCATAGATCCTGGTATGATGGGGGAACACACAATCAGAGGCCTGAAAGAAGACCATGTGATGCTGTTGCAGAGAGCTAGGGAGAGTACTGAATGAAATCAAGCTGTGCAGATTGGAGGATCTGACTATGTAGAATCTTGAAGTCTGTCTGGAATCCATAACACACGTTAAGGATTTTGACCTTATTCTAAAAGTCATTAGAGGATTTTAAGCAGAGAAGAGAGTGGGGAAAGAAGAAACCATATGAAGATTTAGGGTAAACTTTGAAAAACTACCTTTTGGAGAAGTAATTGGAATATATAACAAAGTTCTTAAAGGGTAAATATTTCTTCTCCTGTGAACTTCCCCTTTTTTATGTCAGTAGGTAACTTACTGCTCCTTTATAGTCACTGTGTTTATGATTTGGACTGCAGAATTAAATAACTGAGGATCTATAAAAAATACATCAGTGTCCATTTATAGAACAGTTATTCGCTGTAACAGAACTTTAGTCTATGTGGTCAACCATAAATAAAAAATACAGAGTGATGGAAACCAAGTACATAAAAGAAAATTGCTATCCTTTCTTATTAGATATTTAACATACTTTGACTCATTTGTGTTGTTTATTATCATCTGCTTTTACACAAGGTTCTATTAATAAGTATTGGTATAGCATACCAACTGACTTTATTTTTCTTGAATTTGGAAGAGCCCTCCTAAAGAAAAGGGCTTTTATAGAAGAATAAAAGGGGACAGCAATTTTCAATTGTTTGGAAGCTGTCATATTAAAGAGACAATGGACTCATTTGGTTCATTTCTGGAATATAGACGTAGGGCCTACAAGCAAAATTTATGGACTGGTAAAGTAAATTCAGATTGAGACACGGTTTTTTAAGTAATTAGGCCTATTTAACAGTGGAGCTTCCAGTATCTAGAAGTAGTCTAGCAGAAGCTTCATTTTGATCTCAAATTTTAAAAGAAATCCCAAGTCAAGATTCTGATTTTTCTTAAAGCGAAACTCTACAAATGTTGCTGCTTATTCCAAAGCAGGTCTTTTCCCCCCCATCTTTCCCTAGCAAATCTTGCCTCTGAATTCTGAGTCTCACTTTCAGCTGTGATGATATAATATCTTTTTACCCCTTTGCAACTAATGTTGCAGAGTGACTATCACAACCACCTTACTTTTGGATGAAGTAAGGTGAACTACTATGGATATCAAACATGAAAAAAAATCATCAAATGAAGTTAAAGTATGTTTCAGAATTGAAAATAAACTAACTAGGTTTTTTGACATAGTGCTGGTTGAGTTTAGGCAAGTGAGAATATTGTTAGTATTCACTTTTTCATGCGATCCAGTAGCTTGCATTTTATTAAACTTGTTTCTTCCTTTCCTCTCACTCAGATATGGTACTTGAAGTAGTCAGAACAGGCTAAGTATCAGAGGTTGTGCATCAGAAACTCAGAAGGTCTAACAGTAACTTGGCAGTAGCTAAACTAGTCATAGATTTAATTAAGGTCAAACTGTAAAGTTTGTGAACCTTCAGTTCAATCCCTGGTTCTAGACACTGTACAGGGTAAGTGTGAGCAAGTTATCTGACCTTTATAAGTCTCAGTTTTTTGATCAGTAAAAATGAGCATAAGAATATTATTCAATGCGTGGGGATTTTGTGAGGATAAAATAATTCATATAACAGCATAGCACCTAATATATAAGAAAACTCAATAATTTTTTGATATTAATATTATTATGAAGTAAAATATCTTATTCTACTGCTTCAATTTAGCCAGCAGTTAAAATAATTTCCTTGCTTAGAATATCATTTTACTTAAGATTTTAGCACAGCTTACAGGGAAAAGAGCATTGGGCTGGCACTTTAGCAATTCCCTGCCTTTCTTCTTCAAGTGGGTAGAGCGTTTTAAGGAAAGAAGGTAAAAGAAATTAGTACAGAAATGACATACTCCAGATTGACATATGTAATGTATGACACAAGATACACCTAGTCAGTTATAAATGGGTTTCAGGCATGATTCTGTGAAAAATATGTTGTTCATTCATTAACTACAATTTGAGCTCAGGGACTTTTAATAATTCTTGAAAAGAATAAAAACCTATACATACAAAAATGATTATTTGATAATTCCTGAACAAATGCATGTAACCTACTAAACGACACAAGCATTCAATCATATGCATACACCCACCTGTAAACAGTGTGATTTACCAATGTAAATTTTGTTATTAACTTCAACCATTTGCCACCAGGGAGTTGAGGAAATATTTTTACCCAGGATCTGTTAAAAAAATGTCTGGATACTGGTTCGATCCATGAATTTTTTCTATTATCATTCTTATTCTGAATATTTTAAATCTACTTTGTGTCTCATCATGTCAGCAGCACACTGGGATCCTTCCTGGACCTGTCACTTCTATATTCTAGGAGTATAACAACATTAACTTTTACAGTTGACATCTATTGAGTAACTAATATTTCATGTAATTTTCTGCAACATTCTAACCTTGCAAGATTGATTTAACATTTCACTTTTATTGCTGAAGAAACTGAAATTTGGACAGGTTAACTTATTACCTGAGGTTGTCAGGCCGATAAATATAAAAGCTACTTTAAATTCAGTCACTATAGTAGTGCCATCTCTTCTCTTTAGCTGAATAACTTAACGATCACTTCAGATGAGAAACACTGTTGATCCCTTCTCATCATTCTTACTAGGATTCATGCATTTATTTAGAAACATTTAGTGAACACTTAATATGTAGTAGGCACTATTCTAGGTTCTGGGATACAGTGGTGAGACCATGAACAAGGCTTTTGTTCTTCTGGGCTTTTAGACTCTTGGGTGAAGACAAACCGTAAGATAGTAGGTTAAAGAGTCAATAGTATAATTTCAGATATTTACAAGTCTTCTGAAAAATACAACAAAGCGTAATGGAAAAGAAAGTGACAAGAAAGTGGTTAATATTTTAAATATCATATGAATGTTTAGCAACTAAATGTCTCTCTGAGGAGAGAATATTTGAATAGAAAGGTGTTAAGAAGAAAGAAACAAATTATATGAACATAGAAGGAAGACGTTTTCCAAGCAGAGGGAATAGTAAGTAAAACATCTGAGGTGGAAACAAACTTGCAATGTTTGAGTAATAAAACAAATATCAATTTATATAGTATATAATAAAAGAAAGGGAAACAGAGAGATAGCAGGCTTAGGTCAGGTAGGGTCTTGTTGACCCTGGTATTAGAATGAATTTCATCCTAAACATAACTGGAAACCATTAGAAAATTTTAAACAGAACTATATGATGCTTCTATTCTAACAGATTTGTAGGAACATGGAAAGTACAGAAGCAAAAAGATGAATTAGGTGGCTTTTGCAAAAATCTGGGAAATAGCATCAGAACCAGTGGATTAATAGCTATAAAATGGGTTTCAGTGTTTGTCCCTTCTTAAATTGATGGAAGGATCCTGATGCTGTTAGAATAGTTTTTATAATCATATGACCTCCCCACCCAAAATTGTCCACTTTTGTGTTATTTAATCCAAGTTTCATTCATCTTACTATGTAAGGGGGAAAATTAATAATTTCATCTGAACTCTGGCTTTTATGTAAATCTCCAGTGACACAGCAGAAACAGAAATGGCTCAGAATCATTTGTCAACTATAAAAATGTACCTCTGTGACCTCCAAAACTTAAAATTACAGCAAGGTTGAGACTCTGAAAAATGAAAAGCACATGGATACATTGAGAAATCAGTAGGGGGTGAAGCATAGGTGGCATTATTTATTTAAATTTAGGGGAAAATCTACAAATAGAAGGTAATAATTCAGAAAACAAACAAAGCATTATTCTGGGAAATAGGAAAATGACAGCAGACATTCAGATAGCTAGTTTGCTATTATTTATTTACAGAGGTAAAAAGAAGAAGGTTTGTTGGCATTTGTCAATAATTCATAGTTATCATAAGGTTAATTTTTAAATCTTGACCATCCTGTCTTGAGACCACATTTAGATATATTTTTCTTCATTAAGAATCATTTGAAAGGCACATTTTACCAACAATTGTGTTCTCAGACTAAATCAGTAGATATGTTGTTAACAAACAATCTTGAAGGAAATATCTGCATCACAACGCTGGACAAAGTCATGTCATTGGCATACATCCATATTAAAAAAAATGTTTATCTTTGTCACAACATAAAATAATTCATAGAAGAAAATGATAATTTCTTAAATTAAACCTTTGATTTTGGCATAACTATAGATTCTCATTCAGTTGTAAAAAAACAATACTGAGAGTATACAAGTGTATTTTCTGCCCAGCTTTCTCCAAGGGTAACATCTTACACAAAAGTGTAATAGCAAAACCAGATATTGCTACAAAGAGTTCTACCACTAAAAGTATCACTTTTATATTCATATCTACCTCCTTACCCTCTCCTCAAGTCTCTAATCATTCACAACCACTAAATCTGTTCTCTATTTTAAAATTTTGTCATTTCAAGAATGTTCTGTAAACGTAATCATACAGTATGCAGCATTTGGGATTGGCTTCTTCACTCAGCATAATACCCTAGAAATTCATACAAGCTGTTGTATGCAAAATACTTAATTCCTTTTTATTGCGGAATAGTATTCAATGGTATGGTTGTACCACAGTTTGTTAATCATTCACCTGTTGAAGGACAACCAAGTCATTTTCTGTTTTGGCTATTATGAAACAAGCTGTTATAATCATTCATATATAGATTTTCTGTGAAAATATGTTTTAGTTTCCGTGGGAAAAGTGCCCAAGAGTGCATGAAAGTTATGTAGTAGTTGCCTTTTTGGTTTTACAGGAAGCTGTCAAATTGTTTGCCATAGTGGCTATACCATTTTACATTTCCATCATCGATATATGAGTCATCCAGTTTTCCTGCATTATTGCCAGCATTTGATATTGTCACTATTTTTCATTTTAGTCATTCTAACTGTGTAATTGTGTTTCACTGTGGTTTTAATTTGCATTTTCACCATGGCTAATAATGTTGAACATCTTTTCAGGTACTTATCTGCTATCAGTTTATTCTCAAGTTAAACATCTGTTCATGCTCAATCTTCTAATTCCCTTTTTCTTTTTTTGCTGCTGAGTGTTTATAGTTCTTTATATAATCTAGATCTAGTCCTTTGTTGAATATGCAATAGTATTGTGCTTTTCATTTTGGTTTTCATGTATTTATATAGTATATAAAAATGTAACTGATGTTTGTGTGTTGATCTTATGATCTGCACATTTGCGGAACACACCTCTTATTCCTAGGAGTTTTGTTGTTGTTTTTAGATTCATTGGTATTTTGTACATAGCCAATCATATCATTTTCAAAACAGGCAGTTTTTTTTTCTTCTAACTTGTGTGCCTTTTATTTATTTATTTAGTGAGTTATTTTTGCCTTATTGCAGTGGCTATTAGTCACTGGTTATAGCCTTTCATCTTTAATAATCCTGAAAGTTCTTTGTAGATGATTTTTGTCAAGTTGAAACAGTTACACCATATTCCTAAGTTGCAGAGACGTTTTTTAAGTCATGAATGAGGGTTGGATTTTGTAAAATGCTTTTTTCTTCATCAGCTGAAATAATCATATGATTTTTCTTTTTCAGCCTATTGATGGTGGATTACACTGATGGTTTTCAAATGTTGAAATAGCCTTGTACACCTGGAATATATCTCACTTGGTCATGGTTTATAAATTTTTATACATTTAAAAATTTGATTTGTTAATATATTGAGGGGTTTTTTGAGTCTAAGTTCATGAAGTGTATTAGTCAGTAGCTTTCATTTATTGTACTGTCTTTGTCTAGTTTTGCTACCATGGTAATACCGTCCTTATAAAATGAGCTGAAAAGTGTTTTCTCCTCTTCCATTTTCTGGAAGAGATTATGAACATTTGTGTTAAGGTAAAATAATTATTACTTAACAGAGAGCAAATAGTGGAGACAGAACTTCAAATAGGTTTCAGGCTTGGGCAGATTCTCTATAACTCTATTAGAAAGTAGATTATCTTTTAAAATCTAGGACTATCTATACTTATCCAAAACATTTTCATTATTTTAATTATTATATTATTATTATAAATTAGATTGCTCATTACTTTCTAGAAGAGGGCCTTTCAAAACTGCTTATCACAAACACACATATAATCCAGAAGGTTATGCATAATATTCCTTGGTTTATCTCATCAGGTTACCGTTAAGTTCTATTTTGGTGGAGTCTGCTTTTGGTGGAAATTCAGAAATAGCTTCTGTTTCTTCTCTCCTGCCCCTTCCCTCTTAACTATTCCCATGAAACTCTTTGTTCATTTGGTTTTTCAATACCCCCTCTTTCCTTCATGCTGGTCCTGTTTCTGCTCTGCACAATTAAGTTCCTCAAGGAACATGCTCCAATGCCATCTTGTTTATATCTTTGGAGGGGCCTTAAGATCTTTCAGATTCTTTAGAGTAGAGGAGATAAGACCAAACATCCGGTCTCTTGCTAATATTGACCATCGGCCATACGCATATTTGATTATGAAAAGTAGCCTTGATTTCTACTTGTTACATCTCCAAGTTTGTAATGGAGTTTGCAGGTACATGCATGGAGAAGGAGTTATAAAGCTGTTTGAAATGAGCAAAGGAGAAAATAATGGTAGAACAAAGTAAGTGAAAGGAAGAAACACTAGAAATGAGAGGCAAGACTGAAATCTGGGATAAGGGGGATGTTGTCTGATACGGTATCAGTGACAGACAGTAGATGATTAATAAACATTTGTTACATGAAGTAATGTGAATTAGAGTTAAGAGAGCATAGTGTTAAGGAAAGGACAGGCATACGAGGCATTGCAAAGTAAAAGCTTAGCAAGCTTGGAGACTAATAAGATATGGGAAATAAAAGATAAATCTTTTCAAAGATCACAATGAAGCACTGAGTCTTGGGATTACAGTGGTACTAGACTCAAAAAAAATTTATAAAACAGTAAAAAGATAATTTAGATATTTGCCACACAAAATTGTAGTTTATAGACAATCAGCAACAGCAGACCTGGGAGCTCATTAGAAATATAGAAACTCAGACCCTCCTCATGTTCCAAATCTAATGAAAAATAATCTACATATAAATAAAATCTTCACGTGATTCATGCACACGTTAAAATTTAGGAAGAACTGATATATGATTAATATAAGAAAAGATAATGTGGATGGTAGCAAATTTAAAAATTCTTTGGAAATGGTAAAACATTTATTATAAATTACTTGGTGACATGATTAATAGTCCTGATGTCTAGGAGTTAACATAGATTTTAAAAAATTAAAAATAAGTATTTGTGGAATAAACGAATAAACAAAAAGCAGGTTGGTAATAGATAAACAGCAGAGAAAATAAAGTGGGGAGAAATGACTTCTCAATGTGCCTAGCACGTTTGCCCACACCTGACCTGAATCTCCATGGTCAGACTTTCTGCTCCATTTCTCTTATAACATAAATTGCAATCTCCTTTCTCTAATCAAGACCTATCTGTGCATCTGAGTCCTGATGCTTTGGCAGCAGAAAGTCCCATTTTAGTTTTCCCTATTAGGATTTAGTAGAGGAAGCTGTGCTGGGCACTGCTTTCTTGTTGGTCCCTTGATCATTCCTAACTGAAAGTGAAACTTTGCATATATTGAGAGTGACTTCAGATGGAAACGGGAGAACTATCTACACAGCAGGGATCTGGAGGCCAGGCTGCTCTGGGTAATTTCTTCCCCATGATTATGCAGAACCAGTCCATATTATAGCTTTCTGTCACCTTGCAAGTTGTTATCTATTAAACAGGGATGAGGGTTGGGCATCCCTTGATAAGCCATACTCATTTTGTCACAGATGATTTCAAATTTTTCAGCTCATGTGTAGAAGTTATATAATTTTTGACACAAGGGAAAATGGAGCAATACCCTCTGGAGCAGATGTCATAGTGAATGTCATAAATGCCAAGAGCCCTTGAGGGTTGTGGAATTTATAATGGAAAAGTGTTTCTGTGTTAAATAATGTACCGCTTTGAGATAAGCGGAGTTTTCTTAACTGTATAATTCTTTGACTTTTCTACAGTACACCAGTGCTTAAAAGTCATGGTAATGGAAGAAGGATTTTTTGGTACTGATAGTGAAATAGTGAGGTCAATCGAGGTGGTCAATCTCATCAGCCCCGCAGGTCCTCTGGCCAGCGACTGGGGTCACTACCATGAGTTCCACATCATCAGAAAGTAAAGACTGTAAAGCCATATTGAAGTAGAGCAATTTATCTCAATCACTTTCATATCCTTTAATATGCTTGCTTTAAATACACTGATTTTGTTTTCTTTAACAATTGACACACTAAATTACATTATTTATATAATGGTAGACTCTGGACAAAGTGAAGACAGTGAAAATAAGGACAGCCCATCTAAATTCCTATCATGAATCACTACATTACAAAGCATCTAGTAGTTTAACAAATTAAAGTGCAAATTACATTTAAAAAGTAAGAAATATGTTTGGATTTTTGCAGATCAACATAATGTCCTTTTAAAAAATGGTGATGTAATCATGCGCTTAATTCTGACAATAATTCACAAAACACAAAATCACACTTTTTTGTACCCTTTTGCACAATTTGGTCTTGGGAATTGCAGTAATAGAGAAGAATAAAAAATGAAGTTCAGTGCTCAGAAACAAATATCTTTTCTAATTTTTAACGTATCAAATTTGCAAAAATTTCATTCAGAAAAGCCAATCATTGCTATAAGCAGGTAGATAAAACAGAGTTTTACAACACTTTTATAATCAAAATCAGCTAATGTTTACTAAAAACATATACCTATATACAATATATATTTTAGAAAAATAGTGCCTCTTTGGTGCAATGATTCTGAAAGTGTTCATTTGATACAATTATTAAACCTATATAAAAAAATTAAACCATTTTCAATGACATTCCATGTTCAGATTACATCAGGAAACTGCAGTTGAAAGTAAATAGGTCAATCTAATTGTTTTGCTTCTCTCTTAAAGGTTAAGGCAGTTCTCTGTCAAAGGACTTTCCTTTTTATCCACTCTTCTCTTCTTAATGCTATTACAAGCACATTACACAGATAATAATGTTCTGACCTGCCTGGACATTATTATCTGTCTCTCTAGTCACTGGGAAAAATTTAGTTAGTATAAAGAATATTTTTTTAATGTGTTGTCTTTATATTAAACCATTAAGATATTAAGAAGTGTAGAAGTCATTCCATTTGGGGTCAATATTAATAGCTGTACAAGAACTAAGTCTGCATTGGAAGAGCTCATAAAATTTCCACTAAAGTAATAATACATCCTTCACCTGCATTCAATCAATCTGACTGAAGTGAAAATATGCTCCTGATGGTTTATCTTAGATGTGGGAAAAAAGCCACTTCATATAAATATCTTAAAGGTGATCAATATAGGTTAATGAAAAGTTGTTTGACAAGACTCACAGCATTCTTCCTTTGGACGGACTGCCAAATGTCAAAGTAGAAACAAAAATGAAGAAGACAAGAGACAACTAAGTTGAGTCTGCCAAACATTTAGGCCAGTAACTATTTCAACAAGTTTTAAAGTGACCAGTTTCAATGACTTGGTACCTCTAACTCATCCTTCCAGATGCACTGAAGATTTGAAGTCTAAACTGTGAAAAATGAAATGTCCTAAAAGAAAAGGATACACTGAGGCAAGAGTTTGTTTCCATGAATTCATACTTTATACATGTGCATAAATGTATATGTTATTCTGTATAAAAGATGCTCCTCAGTGTAGTTCGAGATGTCTTTATCAAATAACAAATTGATTTTACTATAAACACTAGAGGTCATTTCATCTGTATGAGAAACAAATATGCATGTATTTATGTAGTGTCAACCTTATCAACAAAAGCACAGCTATTAACACTTGGCTAAATAAAAGGCTTTGCTAGCCAGAGATATAATCAGAATATAGCTTACAAAAAAAAAATACACAACCAGGTTTTATATTTGCAAGAAAAGAGTTGTTCAGCATGGCAAGTATTGAACAGAGTTCAAATTTCAGAGTAAGGAGAAATATCAAAGTTTCATAAATCTACTGGATTGATTTTAGAAAAATAGACTCAAAGAATGGTTTGAAGTGAGAAGATATTTTCTTTGATGTTTCAGTGTTACCAGAAGTCTGTAAATAGACTTAAAGTTCCCCTCTCAGTCATTGCTAATGATAAATATCACTTTTGTTTATTGTCTGCCTTTTTATTCCTCTTCCTATTCTTTGATATAATTTATTTTAACATGTGACTAATAATACTTGCATATAAAACTACATTAGCAAGTAAGTATTAGAGCCACTCACTAAATAAAAGGCTTTGCTGGTCAGAGATGTAATTGGAATATTGCTTACAAAATAAAAATTAAAAAAAATACACAACTGGTTTTTTTTTTTTTTTTTTTCAGTACACAGACCTCTCACTGTTGTGGCCTCTCCTGTTGCAGAGCAGAGGCTCCAGACACACAGGCTCATCGGCTATGGCTCACAGGCCTAGCCGCTCCGCAGGATCTTCCCAGACCGGGGCATGAACCCGTGTCCCCTGCATCGGCAGGCGGACTCTCAACCACTGTGCCACCAGGGAAGCACCACAACTGGATTTTATATTCACAAGAAAAGAGTTGTTCAGCAAGCAAGAATTGAACAGAGTTCAAATTTCAGGCTCCTTATTCATATAATTACATAAATGTTTAAGTAATTAAAGACAAGCTAACATTATTCATCTGTAAAACATCTATATGCTAGTTTTTTCAATAAAAAATTAAAATTCCACCTAATAGATTGGTAAACCTTGAAAGAATTTTAATATTTTCCAAACAAGGACTTTGAAGACAATACTCCAACAATGTTTGTGTGATGAAGGGGTCCAGTATGGTAGCTTAGGAAGACCCTGAACTCACCTCTACTCACAGAATCTACACCTATATATAGAAGATTTCCTACTGGGGAATAACTGAAGGCTGATTACACAGCTTCTGCATGACAAACCACAGAAGGATCACAGACAGATAGGCTGGAGATATGGAGACACAGTACTGATGAGACTCCCATCCCCAACCCAGCAACCTGCAGTAGGGATAAATATCACTTAGCAGCCCATGGGGAGACTCACCCACCCCGGGTCACAGTGAGAAAACAGCAGTTTAAAGGGCACTTACACTATTTATGTGAAGGAAATCCATTTATTATTCCTAGATCATCTGCCAAATGATGATGGAACTCTCTCTGGGGTTGGAGGTGCCAGAGAGTTTCATTTTTTGCCTTCCCCTGGCAGCTTGAGAGTACAACCAATAAGGAAACACTGGTCTTTAATAACACATTAGACTGGATAATCTTAATAGATATAAATGTTACATTACATCCCAAAACTTCAGAATACACATTCAAGTGCACATGGAACATTCCCCAGGATAGATCACATACTAGGCCACAAAACAAGACTCAGTATATTTAGAATAATGAAATTATATCAAGCATCATTTCTGACCATAGTAGTATGAATCTAGAAATCAGTTGGAAGAAGAAAATTGGAAAAATACAAACACATGAAGACTAAACAACATACTACTTAGTAAGCAGTGGGTCAATGAAGAACCAAAAAAAAAAAATCAAAAAAATACCTTGAGACAAATGAAAATGGAAATACAACTTTCCAAGAATCTATGGGACACAGCAAAAGCAAAAGGTAAGTTTTTAGTCATATAGGCCTACCTCAAGAAACAAGGAACCCCCCCCACCCATCTAACTTTACACCTAAAGGAACTAGAAAAGGAAGAACATACAAAGTCCAAAATCAGTAGAAGGAAGGAAATAATAAAAATCAGACTGGAAACAAATGAAATAGATACTAAAAAACAGTAGAAAATATCAATGAAACTAAGAGCTAGTTTTTTGAAAAGATTAACAAAATAAACCTTTAGCCAGACTCTTCAAGGAAAAAAAAAAAAAGCCCAAAGAAATAAACTCAGAAATGAAAGAAATTACAACAAATTCCATAGAAATACAAAGAATCATGAGACTACTACAATTATATGTTAATCAAATGGACATAGAAGAGGAGAAATTCTTAGAAACATACAATCTAAATTAGGAAAAATACAAAATTTGAATAGACCGATTGCCTGTAATGAAATTGAATCAGTAATTTAAAAAGCTCTCAACATACAAAAGTTCAGGTCCACATGGCTTCACAGGAGAATTCTACCAACATTTAAACATGTGTGAACACCTATCCTTCTCAATTATTAAAAAAAAAAAAAAAAAACAAGGCCAGTATCATGCTGATACCAAAACCAAACAAGGACACTAAAAAAAAGAAAATTACAGGCCAATATAACTGATGAACATAGCTTCAAAAATTCTCAACAAAATATTAGCACACCAAAATCAAGAATACTTTAAAAGAATCAAGTGGGATTTATCCCAGTGATGCAAGGATGGTTCAGTAACCATAAATCAATTAATGTGATACACCACATTAATAAATTGAAGAATAAAAATAATATAGTCATTTCAATAAATGCAGGAAAAGTTTTGATAAAATTTAATATCCATTTATGATAAAAACTCTCAACAAAGTAGATACAGAGAGAACATAGCTCAACATAATAAAGACTATATATGACAAACATAAATTCAACATCACACTCAATGTGAAAAGCTGAAAGCATTTCCTCTAAGATCATGAATAAGACAAGATTGCCCACTACTGCCATTTTTATTCAACATAGTATTGGAAGTCCGAGCCACAGCAATTAGATAAGAAAAACAAATACAAAGCATCAAAACTGGAAAATAAGAAGTAAAACTGTAATTATTTGCAGATGACATACAGCTATATATAGAAAATCCTAAAGACACCATCAAAAAATGATTAGGATTAATAAATATATTAGGTAAATTTGCAGGATACAAAACTAATATACAGAAATCTGTTACATTTCTATACACTAATAACAAACTATCAGAAAGAGAAATTAAGAAAACAATCTCATTTACAATTGCATCAAAAAGAATAAAATACCTAAGAACAAATTTAACCAATGAAGTGAATCACCTGTAATCTGAAATAAATAAGACATTGATGAAATTGACAACAACACAAATAAATGGAAAGGTATACCATGCTCATGGATTGGAAAAGTTAATATTGCTAAAACGTTCATACTACCCACAGAATCCACAAATTCAATGAAACCCCTATCAAAATATCCATGGCATTTTCCACAGAACTAGAACAAATAATTCTAAAATTTGTATGGAACCACAAAGACCCCGAGCAGCCAAAACAATTCTGAGAAAGAATAAAGCTGGAGATATCATGGTCCCTGATTTCAAATAATAATACTATAAAGCTACAGTAATCAAAATAGAATTGTACTGACACAAAAACACATAAATCAATGGAACAGAATAGTGAGCCCAGAAATAATCCCATGCTTATAAGATCAATTAATCTACAACAAGGAGGCAAGAACATACATACAGTGGAAAAAGATGATCTCTTCAATAAGTGATGTTGGGAAACTGGACAGCTAAAAAAGCAAACAAACAAAACTCGACCTCTTTTTTACATTATATACAAAAATGAAGTCAAAATTGGGTAAAGACTTAAATATAAAGCCTGAAACCATAAAAGTTTTCAAAGAAAGCATTGGTAGTATGGTCTTTAGCATCAGCCTTAGCAATATTTTTTTGGACATGTCTCCTCAGGCAGTGGAAACAAAAGCAAAATTAAACAAATAAGAATACATCAAACTAAAAATGTTTTGCACGGTGAAGAAACCATCGACAAAACAAAAAAGCAACCTACAGTATGGGAGAAGATATTTGCAAATGATATGTCTGATAAGGGGTTAATATCCAAAAAATATGTAAAGAACTCACATAACTCAATACATATAAAAAATCTGATTTAAAAATGGACAGAAGATTCAAATAGACATTTTTCCAAAGAATACATACAGATAGCCAACAAACACATGAAAAGATGCTCAATACCATTAAACATCAGGGAAGTGAAAGTCAAAACCACATTGAGATATCACCTCACACCTGTCACACCTGTTAGAATGGTTATTATCAAAAAGACAACAAATAACAAGTGTTCGCAAGGATGTAGAGAAAAAGGAACACTTGTACACTTCTTGGTGAAGATATAAATTGGTAGAACCATTATGGAAAAGAGTATGGAGGTTCCTTGAAAAATTAAAAATAGAACTACCATAAGACCCAGAAATTCTTCTACCTCTGGGTATTTATCAAAAGAATACAAAAACAACAAACTGAAAATATTTAGGCAGACCTATGTTCATTACAGCATTATTTATAATTGCTAAGATATGGAAGTAACCTAAGTGTCCATCAATAGATGAATGAATATAAAAGATATGTTATGTGTATACATATATATGAATATTACTCAGCCATAACAGAGTGGTATCTTGACATTTGATTCATATAGCTGGAAATGAGTGAGACAGGAAGACATATACCATATGATCTCACTTACACATGGAATCTAAAAAATAAAACAAATGAACAAACATAACAGAAGAGAAACAGATTCATAGATATAAAGAACAACCCAGTGGTTGATAGAAAGGAAAGGGTGGGGGGGGTGAAATTGGAAAAGGGGGCTAAGAGGTACAAACTTAAAGTTATAAAGCATATAAGTCACGGAGATGTAATGTACAGCATAGCGAATATTGTCAGTAATGTAATAACTGCATGGTGACAGACACTAACTAGACTTATATGTGGTGATCATCTCATACTGTATAAAAGTATCAAATCATTATGTGGTACTCCTGAAACTAATATAATATTATAAGTCTATTACACGTCAATAAATATTAAAAATAAATTTAAAAAAATTTTTGTGGGCATACCAAAAGCTTTACATATTTATTGGAAAAAGCATTTCTCTTAATGAATTTTGACACTTGAAACTTTGGATTTGGATGTCAAGTACGAGTTGCAAGCCCTTGGGAAATTTTTTTTCTCTCTGAGCCTCATTTTTTTCTTCTTTAATAATAACTAATATTCACCAGATAAGGGTTGAAATTTTAAATGACATAATATTTGTAAAGCATCCAGCAAAGAGCTTGACACTTAAGATGAGATCTATAAATAAATACTTCCTCAGTTTCCACCTTTTATGTAACTGAATCCTTCTTAAATCACAGCACTGTTGTTTTTTGTTGTGCAACATAAAACTATACTATAGTACTTGTAGAGTAATGTGCTGGACATTTCTTTTTTTTAATTAAAACATTCACATTTTTATAATGGGAAGTGCTTCATTCTTGGTTGTTTTTCTTTTACCAATACAAGAGATTTCTATGAATTGTTATTTCAGTCTTTATTCATTGTGTAATATTCTCCTTTAAATGGAAAATATTAAATACACAGAATTCACTTTAAAGCACTGTTATATAATTTACAATATAGTCTTTCTATTTGGACATGTTATATCCTCTACTAAAGTTTACTAAAGACTAATCAGATTAGCATTTACCTAATGAAAGTGCCTTTAGCAGCAAAACAACATTAATAGAAATAAGAATGACTCTAACTTTAAGCAGAGTTTGATTCAATTTAAAATCAGGTACTATGTGTTGCCTGCCCTGGTTCTGAAGACATTAATAAAAAAATAGAATTATCTGTGAAACTTTCATTCTAGTGTTAGTGGAAGGGTTAAAAAATCAACAAATAAGTAATGTCTCTATTGGTGACAAGGGCTTTGAAGAAAAATAAAGCTGGATGATAAAAATATTACCTGGTACCAGTGAGGACAGGGTACCAAATGGAAGCTGAATCATCTTTGATAAGGAAAACACATCAAGTGAGGGGAAAAGACACAACAATATTGTGTAAAACTATGTTTCAGGTACAAACATCAGAAAGTGCAAAGGCCCTAAGATGAGAATGTGTTTTATGTGTTTGAGAAGCAGGAAAAAAAATTTTATGGCAGGGGGAAACAAGGGTTGAATAGTAAGAGATAATATTATGGAAGCAGCAGGGCCCCAAACCATAAAGGGCCTGATAGGCCATCATCTGGGCTTTGGATTTTATTCCATACAATAAGGGGAACTTTTAGAGAAAGCTGAGCAGAGAAGTAGTTAAATCTTATTTTTATGTTTAAAAGATCACTGCCATCTGTGTGATTAATTGACTGTGAAGGAACAAGGGTGGAAAAAGGGAGACTAGCTAGAAGCCTGTTATATTAATTCAGGTGCTAGCTGATGCTGATCTGCCTTAGGGAGACAGGGTAGAGATGTGAGAAATAAATAGTAGGATCTAAATGTATTTTGAAGGTAGAACAAAAAAACCCTCCTAATGTGAGGCTGTATGTGGTATGTGAGAGAAAGAGAAAAAATTTTCTGAGGACCTGGAAAAAGGCACATAATGGAAATTTACTGGCTCAATTAACATAACAATTCAGAAGTAGGCCAGGCTCCAAGGACCCTTTGAGCAGTTTTCTGGCTCTGTTGTTTTGTGATCCTCTTGGTATCTTCATCCTCTATTGGCAGGCTTTATCCTTCATGGAGTTGAAATGACTGCAGAAATTCAAATGGCCCATCTGTATGTCATACTATTCAGGAGGGAGAACTTTCCTTCCAAATACTATCAAATTAAAATCATAAATTTTCCTCTGTTAGATCCAATTAGATTATATTTCTACATCTGAGCCAATCACAAGGGACAGGAGAATGCCATATGCTGAGAGGGCTTCAGAGTGCCCTATGTCATAACAGAGGCCTCGATATTCACAGTGTGTCTTAAAAAATCCTTTTTGTTGCATCAACTATTAAAAAAACTCATAGCACCTAGTTAACCACATCTAATCTACTAATCTACTTATCATATTGATTTCAAAAGCCATTTGGTTAGAGATTTGTTATACCTGCCCAATTAAGTAGTATTCATTCTCACACCATGCTTCTGTTCATGTTTTCCTTCATTTAGAGCATTCTTTCCTCTTTAACTTGGACTATCTAAATTATAATCATCCTCTGTGGCAAGCACAAGCCCTGCCTCCTTCATAAAATGTTCCATGAATACTCAGCACTCATCACTCTTTACATTCATCAATCATTACATTTATAGCATCAACATGGTCTTCTTACACTTGCCTATATCCTATGTAATATAGCTTTTTATACTCACAAATTGCATTGTGTATGTCTTCCTCTATTAGATTTTAGAGGAGGAAACATGACAAATATTAACTTTGTGTTCATTCATAGGGAATCATTTCTGAGAACATACCTGTCTTTGAATAAGTATTAATAATTGATAAGATAACAGTTGCATTTATTCTATTGATAATTAATTTATATTGTTTTACAAATATTGAGTTTGATTAATTGGTGCACTGTTAGAGTAACCTCTGTTGCTCCTACAGTCAATTTACTACCAACAAGCTAGCATACAAATAATAACTATATCACAAAAGAATATTTCCAACCTTTAGGTAAAAAATCCATTGAAGAAAATGGATAGATTAAAGTCATCATTAACAACTTACTAGCTTATCTTAATTACACTCTTTGTATTCTAGCTTACTTATTGCCACAGAGAAGGAAAAAGGAAAGAGAAAGCAAGAAAAAAAAAAAGAATGAGAAAAGAGAGCAGAGAGAGAAGAGAAAGTCTGTAAGTCTTTGTAAGTTTGCCCCTTGGCAGGAAAGAAAAATGTTTCTCCAAAGCAATGAGGCCCTCCTTCTACTCTTTTCTCCATGAGGAAATGCCCATGACTATTTTACATACTTTCACATATCTTGATTTGCCTTCTGAGTTCCTACCAGGGCCTTGGCAAAATATGGGAGGACAAGGCTGTAGTTTCAACTGATTTTCCTCTAAGTCAGTGTTTCTCAAACTCTATTTCAAAGTATTCAGAAAGTATTCAAAGCTACTATTTCAAAGTATTCAATATCCAAAAATAGATATATTGCTATTAAATATATTAAATATATATTGCTATTAAAAATATTTTCCTGGTGATGAGTTTTTAGATAAAACACCCAAAAAATCATGATCCAAAATATGACTCATGAAAAAATAGACAGGTTGCACTTTATGAAAATTAGAAATTTTGCTTTGCAAAAGACACTGTTAAGAGAATGAAAAGCCACAAACTGGGAGAAAATAGTAACAAAACACTTATCTATCAAAGAACTTGTATCCAAAATATACAAAAACTCTTAAAATTCAACAAGAAGAAAATAAATAGCCATTCTTTAAGTGGTCAAAAATCTGAACAGATACCTCACCAAAGAAGATATATAGGTGGCAAATAAGCATATGAAAAGATGTTCAATATTATTGTCATCAGAGAATTACAGATTAAAAATGCAAGATAGGGCTTCCCTGGTGGCGCAGTGGTTAAGAATCTGCCTACCAATGCAGGGGACACGGGTTCAAACCATGGTCTGGGAAATTCCCACATGCCGCAGAGCAAATAAGTCCATGCGCCACAACTACTGAGCCTGTGTTCTAGAGCCTGTGAGCCACAAACACTGAAGCCCGTGCACCTAGAGCTCATGCTCCACGACAAGAGCTGCCACTGCAATGAGAAGCCTGCACAGTGTTACGAAGGGTAGCCCCTGTTCACCGCAACTAGAGAAAGCCCACGTGCAGCAACAAAGACAAAAATAATAAATAAATAAAATAAATAAACTTGTTTTAAAAAATAATGAAATAAAATAAAATAACAAGATATCACTACAAATGAATTAGATTGGCTAAAATCCAAAACACTGATAATATCAATCCCTGGCAAGAATGCAGAGCAATAAAGCTTTCATTCATTTCTGGTAGGAATTCAAAATGTTACAGCCACTTTGGGAGTAAATTTGTCAATTTCTTACAAATCTAAACATAATCTTAAATACGATACAGCAACTCTTCTCCTAGATTATTTATCTTACTGATTTGAAAATATTTGTCCATCTAAAAACTTGTATGTTTTATTCATAATTGTCAAAAGCTGGAAGCAACTAAGGTGTCCTTCAGTAGGCAAACAGATAAATTGTGTTACATCCATACAACAAAGTACTATTCAGCAAAAAAAAAAAAAAAAATGAGCCATTAAGCCGTAGAAAGAAACTGATGAATATTAAATTCATATTAAGTGAAAAAAGTTAGTCTGAAAAGGTTACATAGTCTATAATTTCAATGATATGACCTATGAAAAAGGCAAAATTATAACAATGATAATAAAATCAATGGTTTCCAGTTTAGTGGGAGGAGAAGAGGGTTGAATAGGCAAAGCACAGGGGATTTCTTAGGGCAGTGAAAGTATTATGAATGATACAGTAATGGTAGATACATCACATTGTGTATTTGTTAAAATCCATAGAACTTTACACCACAAAAGGTGAACCTTAATATATGCAAATTTCCAAAAAATTATTTAAGAGATCGGGGGAAATCCCAGGATGGAATGTAGAACATGATAAAAGAATATTACTAATACATGAAACAACTTAAAAATATTGCTGACCTAGGCAATTTTGGAAATAAGTGGAGTTTGTGAGAATAAAGTATTGCTGTACTCTAGTTAATAAATTTATTTCCTACAGGTATACTGGTTAACAATTGTGTAACTGCTGTATAAGTATACTGAAATTAAGTCAATGGATTGTATGTTGGTTGAATCCAGGTTTCTTACTCTTGGAGTAGTAGTTTGCAGATAAGCAAGGGAAGGAGGCTAGAATGATCCATTTGGTAATTAAATAGAGTTGGATTTATAAAAAATTTATAAACAGGAGCTTCAATTAAATAGAGTTGGGAATCCAGAAGGGGGAGGTCTGATGTTCTGTGATGATAGCAGAGCCCAACAGGAAGAAGAAAGACTCATCTTCTTTCCTGTCAAGGACTCAGCCAATAAAAAGACATAATCTCTTTGTTTATTATAGCCCTCCCAACTTCCTTTTCCTCTCTATAAAGTGTTCTCCTTCCCTTAAGTGCAGGGAACTTGCATGTTGCTTGCCATGGTTGCAGACCCTGAGTTGCAATACTCTGCTGATCCTGAATCTTTGTTGGAGAAATATCTGGCAGGCTCTTTAATTCAGGTCAACAGAGTCATCAGAATGAAGTCAGAATTAATTGATATAGACACAGATATTTACATACACAAATACTTAAAGATGTGTATAGATTCAGGGGTTAGTATATTTACATATATAAATACATTTCCTTGTACTATTACTGAGAGGACGTAGAATCAATGACATACCAATATCTACGTATACACTTAGCACCTAGATCTTGGTTTCTAATATTGTCCTCCAATAAAGGGAACCACACTCCTTGGAAAATGGCTGATTCTAGGACTGGGGCAGGAAATGCGCATGATGAGCCTGGAGCACCCTGTAATGCCAGAAACAGAGAACACACACACACACACACACACACAGATGAGATATATCAAAAGGATACAGGAGCCAACTGTAAAGCTCCCAATGGCCAAAACTGGATAAATTTAAGGAACAAAATAAAGTAGTATTCGATTGTAATGAATATTCATGAGTCCATACTGATATAAATATGAATGAATGAATAAATAAATAAATTGGGAGAAGAGACAAATTTCCTGTATAGAAGAATTCCAAATAATATGTGTAGATATCGTGCCCTCAAGGAGGTGAAGCATAACTCTCCACTCCTTATATGTGGACTGCACATAGTGGTTTCCTTCCAAAGAAGACTGTATGGAATGGTGGAGAGAGGGCCAGCAAATTTCAGTGGAGAAAACTGAGAAACACTGCCTTAGGCAGGTGCTTAAGATCAATATTAGCAGTGATAAGTCATGTATCCTTGATAAGATATGATGGAAATGGTACTTTACTTCTGTGGTCTTCCTCCTCAAACTCCATAGCTCTAGTATGAGAAAAAAATATCAGACAAATTCTTATTGAGAAACATCCTTCAAAATACCTGACCAGTACTCCTCAGACTGTCAAGGTCATCAAAGACAAGGAATGAATGCCTGAGAAGCTATCACAGTCATGAGAAGTCTAAGGGAACATGATAACTAAATGTAGTGTGCTATCCTAGATGGAATCCTGGAACACAAAAGGAATATTAGGTAAAAACTAATCTGAATAAATTATGGATTTTAGTTAATAATAACGTATCACTATTAACTCCTTATTGTAACAAAAGTGCCATACTAATGTAAGATATTACTAATAAGGGAAAATGGGTACAGAAATCACTGTACTATCCTTACGATTTTCTGTAAATCTAAAACCGTTTTATCTTAAACGTGTATTTAAAAATAATTTAATTTGCAACTCTTCAATAAAACAATACCAAACAAAATATTATTGTCCCTTTAAACATGGGTCAGGAACTCTAAGTCAATTCACTGTAATAGGCGATGCAATGCATATTAATGCAAAAAGAGAACATTGTACATGTAGTTCACCCCCCTAACCCAAACTAATTTTTTAAGATTCCAAAAGAGACTCTGTCTGGATGGCAAGGCAGTGACAACCTTGAAATGTGGTAAGCTCTGCATGGTCATTTTCTGTCTTTCTAGATTCTGCCTCTAAAAATATCTGACTGAAGATTTCAAGGCAAAATAGTATTAAGACATTCTGAATACAAAAATATAAATAATACATTAAAATGGAAGGGTTCTAGTTCTGATAGAAAAGCATACTAATAACAATACTTATTATTAAAACCTAATCTTTAATGATTAAAAAACATCTTTGTAATTCAGGC
Source organism: Monodon monoceros (assembly GCF_005190385.1). Lineage (NCBI taxonomy): Eukaryota > Metazoa > Chordata > Mammalia > Artiodactyla > Monodontidae > Monodon > Monodon monoceros. The sequence continues at coordinate 121,053,298 of NW_021703777.1, forward strand.
CTGTAGATATTTCTTTCATTAGTGAAATCCTTTGAATGCCCTAAATAATTGAGTGCTCAGAAGCCAGCAACTCAAATTGACATTAGAAGTGTTGTTTATACAGGTGGCTTGCCTACTGGGAGTCAAAATTTTTACTTTTGTTGTCCTTATCAATTATTCTGAGACTTTGTCTGTTTAGTGTCTGCCAACTTCTATTGCAACAGAAGACTCTTTTTAAAAATTGCTGACATAACATTTATCAAATTATCCTAAGAGTAACACTCTGTTTCCAAATTTAAAAAATCAAGAGTGGAGGAAAATGTTTGGATGATTAACTATTAAGTCAGTTATATGATTCTCTCAGATTTAAATATTTAAAATGTGTCAACGAAAATGAATAAGAAACGAAGTTCTTAGAAATATGAGGTTCACCCAAAACAGACTAAAGGTATTCTCAGTATTGTCAGTTATGAGCTCAAGAACTTAGAATCAACATGCAATGAATCAATCCAGACATAAAAAATATTTAAGTGCTGGGTATGATAAGTGACCATAACTTCTGCTAGCACTGATAGTCAGCATTTACTTTCAGGAGTGTAAGCTTCCATCTCAGTTGCTCACATGTCTCTACTGGGGGGATCTTCTAATTTTCCCCTACTAATTATACAAAAGAAAGAAGATGAACTTCAGAAGTAAACATTCAGAATTACCACATAGAAGAAGAGAAGACAAGGGAAATTCGACAGTCTGGATACTCCAGCCAGGCACACACACTGTCTGCCAGAAGGGAGGGAGGGGCCCTAGGTCACAGAAGTTGCAAGGCAGGTGAGCCCACACAGGACTTATAAGTCGTTTTTTAAACTGGAGAGCCCCAAATCCTATAAGGGTCTCATTCTCATCGACCTCTGTGATAATAATACAGTGTACACAGGATTTTCCTAAGGGGAAAAAATTCACACGATTCATTTCCAAAGCTGGAGGCTTCAGAGTGCTTTCTCATTGGACTGGCAGCCGAGTGGGTCTAAAGAGAACAATAAAAGCTCAGCGTTGCATCGGAATAAAAAAGTAGTGAACCAAGATCACACAGTATGGGAGGAGCTTCTTGTCACCTAATTCTTATTCTGAAACCACACTCACTGAGCAAGCTAGAGAATACAGCGTGGCTCCCTCAAAGGAACATCAGCAGGGAGAGAATGTTCTGGCCAGAGGACTCAAGTGCCTGGTCCCCTCATTGTAAATTAATAAATCAGGGCTTTGATTTTTCAAATCAGTCCCTTGAGCTTATTTAATATCCCTAAGCCCTTTAGAAATAGACAACTAGGTTTCAGAGTCTGGAAAGGCTGAGGGCCAGACTTGGAGCCAGGCAAATCTACCAAGGTAATGAGACTCTAAGAGGTCTGTTGGAAGGCAGCCTGCTGGCATTCCCTAGCAACACTCCCCCTTCTTCATGGCTTGAGCCAAGTCTGATCATTTTTCCAAGGTGAACTCTGCAATGGGTACTTTGTAGTAACAGAAAATTAAAATAATACTGTTCATTTGTGCAGCTTGCTGTGGTTTAAAACATGTTTTCATAGAGATGATCACATTCAATAAGGCAGTTTTTCAACGTATTTATTGCTCCACTCATTTTACAGATGAAGAAAATAAAACTCGGTTGGGTGTCAGGTGCCCTTACATTTGCTCCCACATTAGATTTTTTCCCTCAAAAATACTACCCTCTGGAAGGAAGCATGAGCAGGAGGTGTTCCTGATGCTGGTACTGTTCTGTTTGTTGAGCTGGATGCTGGTTACATGGGTGTGTTCAATTGCGAAAATTCATCAACCTATACACTTGGGAAATGTACATTTTTATGTGGACAATTACACTTCAAAAAAGTTAATAAGTGTTTAGATAAAATGGATAAAACAGAAAAATAATAATGCTTCTGTTGTTTTATCTATCTTTAAATTTTAAAAAAATTCTTAAGCTTAGTATAATCAATAAGCTGGCTGGCACATTTTCAGCTAAAATTTGATCTAATTCAGTAATCCCTCTCTTCTGAGTAATTTTTAAAGCTTTCTATATAAGGGTGCCACCAAATTACAAATTCTTGGCTATTTAAAAATTAATAATAAAGAGTAGGAGAAATGAATGTGGCACTATACCTACTAGCACATATTTGAAGAAGCTGGTAAGCCTTATGAATAAACAAGAATCATAAATCACATTAAAATTCTTAGGATTCCATTGAACTGGGCAAACTGCGCCTAGAAGTGATAAATTAATTGTTCACAGTAATATTTCCAAGAGTAAGATGACCTTGCCGATTAAGGTTTGTGTGGAGATGAGTAGGGAGATGGGGGAATTGGGATGGAGCGGTTAACTGAATGCATATGTCACTGAATTAGACTAGAGGGAAAGTACATAGGGTTTAATAGGAAGATCAACTCATATACCCACTTCCTATATTTGAGGCATCTCACAAAGGAGAATTATAAATCCTCTCACTTTTTCCATTTCATTTGTAAAGACTAGTCTGGAAACACCCTACATAGAGAAGCGATTTGGCCTCAGATATTGGACACTGTAAATGTGTCTGCTGGGTCTTTTTAAAATAACCAATGAATACCAGGCTCTGGAGAACGTAAGACTTCATCTGGAAGTTGGGGGCTGTTCCACACAAACACACAAAGGCTCTTCACTAAATCTGCTCTAAAAAGTAGTCTTACAAAATAAATAAGTAAATAAATATTTTTTAAAAAATCAGAGTGGAGGATTGTCTGAGGAAGTGACATTTTGGATAACACTGGAAATGAGTAGGACTCAGCACCTGAGTAAATGGGAAGACCACATCTCACTCTTAACAAGTAAGACGTGGAGTTGCCCCCAGAGCAAGTTCCTCTTTTAGAGAGAGGTAAACCCCTGATTACAAAGAAGTAAGTTATAAATAAGGGTCTCTATAAATCAGCCTCTTAAAAAGTCTAATTCTTTGGATGCTTTCCCTTTTGTCGGCAGTCATACAAAACAAGTTTTAAGAACTTTGCCTCTCTCCCATCTTATGTGTAGAAGAAAGACTCTCAGTCTCAGGTGCCTTTGAAACCACCATACAAATCCCAGACAAAGCTCTCCATCATAAGAGTCTCCAGGAAAACAAAATAATTCTTCCAGCTTGGTGACAGTTCTATGCTTGAAGGAAACAATACCATCAGAAGTTAACAAAATTAACACTGTGACCCTTCAAGAAACCCACCTGTAAAAGCCCATTGGACCCACCTACTATTTGATGCTAGGTCTCTGATTCTCTGATTTATTTTTCCAACCAAGGGGTGTCCTAACAATTGCAGTAGGAAATTTGGCCTGAGCTTCACAAGGCAGACATAAAATGCATGGGTTTTTTTGCCTCCTTTTTATCTATCTGATAACCCCAAGTGATTAAAGTGAAGACACACCCCTCTTCCTCTTATATTTTAATAGCATGAAAACAGTGAAAATGCATAAGGAAGACTCTTGTAGACTACTGGTTTCTGGGTCAGGAAGCCTGCACTCAATGTTGAAACTCTCAGACCCTACTCTGAGGAATTAGTTACACCAATCGGTAAAGACAAGTCCCCTTGTATTAGTACTTGAACAGGAAATTGTGGAAAATAAAGAGACAAGATGGTAACGTTATGTGGACCAACATATATTTATTATTCTAATGACACCCACCAAAAGAAAATAGAATCCTGGGGAAAGGGAATATAACAAAGGCATTCAAAGGGTAGCTAGCAACAGAAAAAGGAGCATCCTATAGCAGATTTAAGAGCAGAGAGGAGAATCTCAAAATATAGAGGAACAGCTTCTAGGTAGATGACTTAAGAAGGATTAAAAAAATACTCTGAGTTACCTGGTCTTATATTTCTTTGGTTATTTTACATGTACTTTCCCCAATTCTCTTACTGAATATGATCTTTACCAATGCTAATAACCTGTTGGGAGTGTTTCATTATTCTTTTGTCATCATTACAATGTTAGGACTGGAAAAGATAGAACAATTCTTCTTTTGTGTATAATATATTCAGAACTGAAGGCTCTGAGCAAACACAAGTCTGCTTGTGTGCTCGGTATGCCTATATACTCTGTATATCAAAAGCTTCTTAAAACAATATTGTAAGTTGTATGATTATTTCATCAAGATGCAGAATTTATTTCTCCACTCATTAAATTTGGGCTGGGTTGCTTTTGTTAACTTCTTTGGAAGAAGTTATGGAGTGCTAATTCTTAGTCTTCAAGAAACCTTGCATGCTTCAAGAAACCTTCAAGAAACCTTGCATGCTTCCACTCATCCTTTTGCATCCCTACGATGATTACGTGGACAGGTCTAGGGTCATCTGATTAAGGACAAGAGGCCCATGGCCCAGTCTTTCCTGCTGGACCAGCCAATAGCCAGCCAAATAAGAGATCTGTAATAGAGATCATCTCAGACCAGCCAGCATACAAGTTGATTTCAGACACACAGACAAGCCCAGGCAAGATCAGAGCAACTGCCCAGTTAACTCATAGACCCAGGGGCAATAACAAATTCTTGTTGTTTTAAGCCACAGAGTTTTTTTATTAAACTGTAAGAGGTAATGGGTATAGAAATTGGTACATAGAAGTGCATGCTATTGACTTAAAATATGATACTCTGATTTAAGAGCAAAGCAATGAGCAGACAATGGAAACACAATGAGCAATTTCACAGAGGTTGGAAAATGCTGAGAGATTGCTATTGGAAGCCGGAAAAGTAGAGCCCCATGATAAAATCCAACAAAACAATTGGCAAGACTATACCGATAGGTCTGTTCTTAATAAATTGATAGATGTTGACAGAAATGATTTTCAGACAAAATGTTGAAAGTGTCAGTTGGCTCCTTTTAGCAGCACAAGATAAGGTAGTAAAGGAACAATATGAGTTAACCAGAGGTCAGCAAACTTTTTCTGTAAAGGGCCAGATAGTAACTTTGTGACTATTCAGTCTCTGCCTCAACTATTCTACTCTGTGGTGCTCCAGGGACAAAGAACAAGATAAACCCGAACAAGGGCCAACACTGCCAGAACAAAGAGTTACAGGACTCTTATCACTCTGTCACGTAGTGGCCCTTGCAATATCCCTGATCCCTCCCAAGCAGCATGCCCTGTCCCTTTCCCAGCCCGTATAAGGAGAGGTATTTGTCCAGTTCTTCTCCAGCTCTGCACACTGGAAGTATGCATACCCTTCCCAATCAGCAGGTGACTCGAAAGTTCTTTGTTCCTTAGCTATAAAAACAGACCAGTAACCCTTGCTTGGGGTCGGCTCTCCCTGATTATCAGGAAGTCGGCCCGCTGTTCTGACAGTGACCCTTCCCTTTAATAAATTCTATCTTCTTTACATTCTGCCTTGTGTCTGGAAATTCTTTTCCAACCCGCGTTTGGACCACGACATCTCTGGTGGCCCGAACGGGGATCTCTTTCCTCACTTCCTCTCCTCATTCCTTGGGACCTTCTGTGAACAGACAAGTTTGTGGAAGCAACAGAGAAACTCTGACCAGGGCCACACCCTGGTGAGGCTCCACGGCTCACTTTGCCCCAGTAACTGCAGCCCAGAACGGGTGAGGGTCCCTCTGTCTTCCTTCCGACTGAGGACTAAGCCGATTGGTATTGTGTGGGCACACGTCAGGCATTTAAAAGCCATTAGGGAGCCTGCCGCTTGAAGACTCCTATGAAAGGATAAGGGGGTCACAGACCAGACCAGGCTTTTGGAGCGTCTTCCCCCATCCAGACAGCTTCTGTGCAACGTGAGGCACATAATGATTGAAACAAACCACAAAGCGCACTGTCCCTTGGCCACCGCCTCCTCGGTATGGTTAAAAGGTGGGATCTTCAGTCCTCTTTTCTGTTACTTCTGTTTCCTCTTCCTCAGCCCAGACTGATTCCAAAGGACCTCACTGCCTCTAGATCGTCCTGAGAATCCTCTCCCCCATCCCTGAGGATCTTCTAAAGGTGAGTCAATTCCCGGCTGGCTATGGGAATCCTCCTCTATGTTCACTGGTGCTCTAGCTGCACGGTTTCTCATCGCCCTGGTCACCTCTCTCAGTCGGACGTGACTGCTGAGATGGTGGGCATTTTTGTGCCTTGGTTGCATGGAGATGCCACTGAGGCAAAGAGGGGCACCTTTTTGCCCATTAGTGATTCTCAGTACACCCATTCTTCAGCATCGAGGCCAAGAATGGGTTCAGGTACGTCTATCCCCTTAGATTCACCTGTTGTATTCTCAGGAATTGGAAGGAATTTGACCCAGACAATCTCAAAAAGAAGAGGCTCACTTTCTTTTGTCACACGGCTTGGCCCAGTACAAACTGGGGGACCAAGAACGATGGCCTCTTAATAGGATGCTAAATTATAACACGATCCTCCAACTTGATCTTTATTACCAGAGGCTGGGAAAGGATTCTGAGGTTCCGTACATCCAGGCCTTCATGGCCCTCAGTCTGAATCCGAGCCTGACGGACTCCTGCTGCACGTGTCTCTCCATTGCCGCTCTACTGTCTTGCCCTCCCCCTTCTCTCCCTCCACCAGCTTAACTGCCTTGCCCCTCCCCATCTCTCCTCCATCAGATAGTTTAGATGAGCCTTCTTGTCCCCCGTCTCACCCGCCTCCTCAACCTTCTGCTTCCCAATCTCCACCCCCTGACCCAGATGTGGATCCACTTTCCCCTCCCCACCCTCAGTCACGGACAACCCAACGCTCCGAACCAAGTCCCAATATGCTTCCCCTATGAGAGGTCGCTAATGGAGACCTAGGCACTATCAGAGTTCATGTCCCCTTCCCCATGTCTGATCTGTCTCATATCCAAGGGAAACTAGGCTTCTTCAGCCAGGACCCCTTCACTTTATCAGGGAATTTCAGGCCCTTACCATAGCCTTTGACCTAACCTGGCAAGATATTCATGTAGTCCTAAATACATGCTGTACTCATGAAGAAAAGACCAGGATCTGGGCCTGGGCTCAGGCCTGGGCAGTTGAGGCACATTCTCAAAATCCTAATGAGAACCAAGCGGGGGCAGAAGCAGTCCCACGGGTGAACCCAGGATGGAAATACCAAGCAAATGAAAATGGCCAACAGGAGGGCTCACTAGGAGAAATTACATGATTACCTGCCTATTAGAAGGTGTGAAAAAGGCAGTCATCAAACCTGTCAATTATAATAAGCTCAGAGAAGTTACACAGGAACCCTCTGAGAATCCAGCCCTTGTTCAGGCCTGATTAGCAGAGGCTATGAGGAAATACACCAAGCTAGACCCTGAGAGCCCTGAAGGTCAGGCCATACTTGCAGTTCATTTTATAAGCCAAGTATCCCCTGACGTCAGACAAAAATTAGAACAGGGCCCACAAACTCCATTCTCTGTCCTACTTGACACAGCCTTTAAGGTCTTTAGCAACAGGGAAGTAATTTCCAGGAATAGGCAAGAGCTGAGAGAGGAGGAAAAATTAAAGTGACAGGCTCAATATATGGCTCTTGCCACTGGTCAGTCCCTACCACAACAGGGACCTACGGGAATCCCCTCCTCTTCTCAAAAACCACCACTGACCCGCTACCAGTGTGGTCAGCAGGGGCGCACTGTCAGAAACTGCCTCACCCTGCCACTCGATACCCCATGCCCTTACTGTCGTCAAAAGGGCCATTGGAAGAGGAGTTGTCCCTCCAGCCATCAAGTAGGTAGGCTAATGCCACAATCATCCAATATCCAGGGTATTTCGTGTCCCGGCCCCTTGGGCCGAGGACAAGGCCAATTGCCCTTGTCAAGAACCAGCCTGTGCTCTAGATCTAGGGCTCCTGGATGCAGATGACTGAAGGTGTCTGGGGCTTAACCTATAGGCCCCTACGTTCCCCATAAGACCAGAGGAGACCTGGGTAACACTGGATGCGGCAGAGGCTACTATAACCTTTCTCATTGACACTGGGGCTACTTATTCAGTCCTGACCTCCTTCTCTAGTCCCATTTGTCATTCCTTGATCCTCCTAACAGGGGTAGGAACAGGCTCAACTGGACTTTTAAACTCTATTATCACTGCCCGATAGCTCTCTCTTGAATTCACACAACAGTTTTCCTACCTAGCAGCTCAAATTAACACTCTACAAGAACAAATAAATTCTCTAGCAGGAATGGTTTTACAGAATAGGAGCGCTTTAGACTTACTAACAGCTAACCAAGGTGGGACCTGTGCAATGTTAAAGGAGGAATGCTGTTTTTTGTCAACCAGTCGGGCAAAATTCAAACTAACCTTTGGAATATTATCCAAAGAGCTAACGGGTTTTACATGAAGGGAGCCTCAGCGGGATTCGACTCATGGGATTTCAAGATTAATATCTGGTCCTGGTTCTGTTGGCTAACCCCTTTCCTAGGTCCTGTAATAGCCTTCCTACTTTTACTGATCTTCGGGCCATATATTTTTAACCTCTTTGTTAAGTTTGTCTCTTCTAGAATACAACAAATAAACCTCCAAATGGTAAGACGACAGGAATACCAGCCAGTCAACACCCGGACAGCACTTGCACAAGCTGCCATCAATGTTTCATGGAGCCTCCGCCCCCTCTCTAGGAACACCCTGACCGAGGGCAGGCATCAGGAACCCAGGGCCCCTATGACGCCCCTGCCCAGCAGGAAGTAGCCAGAGAGAGATCGTTGCTCCTTCTTACAAAAAACGTTCCCGAATACCTGAGAAGGAGCTAAGCAGGTAGGTAGACATGAGCAGGGTGTCGAATAGGGCCAAAGGATTGGCTCTATAAATAAAGAGAGGGAGAAATGTGGTGCTCCAGGGACAAAGAACAAGATAAACCTAAACAAGGGCCAACATTGCCAGAACAAAGAGTTACAGGACTCTTATCACTCTGTCACGTAGTGGCCCTTACAATATCCCTGAGCCCTCCCAAGCAGCAGGCCCTGCCCCTTTCCCAGCCCATATAAGGAAAGATATTTGTCCCGTTCTTCTCCAGCTCTGCACACCGGAAGTATACATACCCTGCCCAATCAGCAGGTGACTCGAAAGTTCCTTTGTTCCCTAGCTATAAAAAGCAACTAAGCCCTACAACTACTGAGCCTGTGCTCTAGAGCCCGCGTGCCGCAACTACGGAGCCCATGTGCCACAACAATTGAAGCCTGCTCACCTAGAGCCTGTGCTCCACAACAAGAGAAGCCACTGCAATGAGATGCCCGTGCACCACAACGAACACCCAATGCAGCTAAAAATAAATAAATAAATAAATAAAAACAAAAAAAACAGACCAGTAACACTTGCTCGGGGTCGGCTCTCCCTGATTATCAGGAAGTCAGCTCGCTCTTCTGGCAGCAACCCTTCCCTTTAATAAATTCTGTCTTCTTTACATTCTGCCTTGTGTCTGGAAGTTCTCTTCCAACCTGCGTTTGGACCACGACAAACTAGGTTACTGCAGTGCAAAAACAGAGAGAATATGTAAATGAATGAGTGTGGTTGAGTTTCAAAAAACCCTATTTATGAACACTGAAATGTGAATATGACATAATTTGCATGAATCACAAAATGTTATCCTTCTTTTGATTTTTTTTAACCAAAAAAAAGAAAATTTAACGAACAGTCTTAGCTCATAGTTCATACAAAAATAGGAGGTGGGTTGAATTTGGTCTGTAGCTCTTAGTTTGCCAATCTCTGAACTAGAGAAAGACCTGATCAGTTTTCAAGAAAAATTTAGAGACATCTAAAAAAAAAATAAAAACAAAATTGCTTCTTATATTCTGTCTTCCCAACTATTAAGTGTTCCAACATAAAACAAGTTCTGAGGACAAGATCAAATCTAGTGTGTTATTATAAAACCCTTTATTAAGACTTAAGTCAGTGCCCAGGCTTCCCTTTCAGCTAGATAAAAGGGTTTCTGAGAAAAGAGGCTTGTCTCATAACCTTCTGACATGGCCAAAGCTGCCATGAGTAAATCCAGAGGGAGATGCGTGTCTCCCAAATAATTGTGGATTTGGCTCTCAGGATGGACTTGAGTCTGAATCAGAGAAAGCCTACAATGTTTTTAAGCTCTACTTTCAAAAGAGCTTCATTCTCTTGAATCTTTTTCAGTGAGTAGATGAATAAACCTCAACTAGCAGGAGAGAGAAACAGGGCAGCCCAATCAACATCCAGCAAGCTCCTAGAAGCAGAGCTGCTACCAACCAAGGTAACTGACAGAAAACCAGAGATGAGGAAGGAGCTTGTCCTAAACTGGAACAACCACTTTGCTGACCTGTAGGCTCATGAATAGTAGCACATACTTCCTTTTTAAACCCCTAAAATTGTAAGATGATTTGTTGTACAGTCATAGATAGCTGATACAGAATATTCTGTTATTCATTTGTTTATCTTAGCATTTTCGTTGGGGGTGGCAGGGCTTAAGTTGAAAAAAGCAAACTATATTGAAATAGTTCTTATGAATAATATATTTAGAATTAAAAAAGTATAGTGAACTATAAAGTATAGTAAAAATTATTTTTAGTTTCTTAAAATGAAGGAATAGCTTAGATTTTACTAACTATGTGTATGTGTATCCTTGACTGGATTTTTCAAAGTATAGTATAGTAGAGTGAATGAATCTTATCAGTGAAACTAGACCAGTTGTATAGTGTACAGTTTTCTGGGTTATAAAACCTGCATCATAGTAAAAATTAATCTTTATATCTATTTTCATTATTGATTTTTAGGTCTTCAAATGTCTTTGAATTTTAACATTCATTTGCTTTGCTTAATTTTATTTTAATCTTACAATATAAAGGCAAAAAATGCAAACAAATGAACAAAAAAAAAGAAAGGAAGCTACCAAATATAACCATTTTGATATTTAAGAGTAAGTAGGTCATGCATTGAAAGAAAAGTTCTTTCTCTGAGGAGGGTAAATTTAATGTTCAGTCTGCATGATTTCAGCAGCTCTGGAGGGCTACAGCTCACACAGTTTTCACACACATTGTAAACAGCAAAATTTTCAGACACTCTAAATTTTGTAGCTAAAATCTGTGACAAGAAAATCAGGACTGACTCAACAGCAGGTCAATTAAACAATCCCTAATTGAACTTGAGTCTATTTTTAGGCTTATTTTCATTGCTGATGGGGGAGAAAGAGGGAAGCTTATATTCCACTTGCTCATAAACTATCCAGTGCAAGAATGCCATTGCCTCTACCTGTGGGTCCCTTAAAATCACTGTCAATACCTGAAGAGGGACTGGAACTTTTTTTAGGTATTTGGTTAGCTTGTGGGATTCTGTAAAATTTAAACAGTTTCTCTAAGATAGGTAGAACCAATTAAAAGGAAAAAGAATTTGTTTTAAATGATCAAACTGGAAAAAATGACTAGAAAACCCCTCTGGTCATTTTCTTTTTCCTGTGTTCTCCTAACCATCATTTATGGGCCACTTGAGAGATGAAAGAAAGGATGTTAAAGGCCCTGGAGATATTGTAGCTGCATTAGCAAAGTACCAGAACACATGTAAAAAGCTTGTAAAGCACTGGGCTCTACAAATCTGACATATAAACTGTGCTACAGTTGTCTTCATTTCCTCTTGTCTCTGACTCATTCTTGGTCTCTTATTCTGATGATAGAAGTGATGACCTGAAGGAAAATTAGAAAGCATTCTTATGTGGAAGTTTCCTGCACTTCAGAATAATTGTACTAGGTGAAATTTTTAAATGGGAAGAAAAACTTACTGTGTCTTCATTGGCATTGCTGAATGTAATGCTTTACTATGGCTTCTAAGTTACCTCATCCATGACTGTGATCTTACACATTACTATGTAATCCTTTCTTCAATATGGAGAATAACCAGCAACAAAGATTGAAAGATATTATGTAAAGGCATATTCAATTTTGTAATTCTAAGAAATCTGGAAGCATTGGCTGAAATTACTCAATGTTAAGGACTAGTAGAAAATTTGTTGCTTGACTCATGCCCTATGCGAATGGGATTTAAATTACTATTATTAAAGTCAAATATGTTCTGGTATACCCAGTGTTTATAACCATTAAATAGCCTTATTGAAAAAAAAGTTATATGAAACTGTGAGGAAAAATTTAAAAGGAAAAGAGAAACTATAATTGACTCCAAAACTTCCTAAGGGTTTCAAATGTAATGTAAGAAACTGAGAATAATTAGAAAAAACTTTAGGTATCAATTTTGTTTTTCCAAAATGGAGACCTAAGGAGACATCATGCGCACATAGAGCATTATATCATAGATGATTAATTTTGTTATATTCAAAAGTACACTACAGGATAGAAAGCCCAGAGATAAACCCACACACATATTGTCACCTTATCTTTGATAAAAGAGGCAGGAATGTACAGTGGAGAAAGGACAGCCTCTTTAATAAGTGGTGCTGGGAAAACTAGACAGGTACACGTAAAAGTATGAAGCTAGATCACTCCCTAACACCATTCACAAAAATAAGCTCAAAATGGATTAAAGACCTAAGTGTAAGGCCAGAAACTATCAAACTCTTAGCAGAAAACATAGGCAGAACACACTATGACATAAATCACAGCAAGATCCTTTTTGACCCACCTCCTAGAGAAATGGAAATAAAAACAAAAATAAACAAATGGGACCTAATGAAACTTCAAAGCTTTTGCACAGCAAAGGAAGCCATAAACAAGACCAAAACACAACCATCAGAACGGGAGAAAATATTTGCAAATGAAGCAACCGACAAAGGATTAATCTCCAAAATTTATAAGCAGCTCATTCAGCTCAATAACAAAAAACCAAACAACCCAATCCAAAAATGGGCAGAAGACCTAAATAGACATTTCTCCAGAGAAGATATACAGACTGCCAAGAAACACATGAAAGAATGCTCAACATCATTAATCATTAGAGAAATGCAAATCAAAACTACAATGAGATATCATCTCACACAAGTCAGAATGGCCATCATCAAAAAATCTAGAAACAATAAATGCTGGAGAGGGTGTGGAGAAAAGGGGACCCTCTTGCTCTGTTGGTGGGAATGTAAATTGGTACAGCCACTATGGAGAACAGTATGGAGGTTCCTTAAAAAACTACAAATAGAATTACCATATGACCCAGCAATCCCACTCCTGGGCATATACCCTGAGAAAACCATAATTCTAAAAGATTCATGTACCAAAATGTTCATTGCAGCTCTATTTACAATAGCCCAGAGATGGAAACAACCTAAGTGTCCATCATCAGATGAATGGATAAAGAAGATGTGGCACATATATACAATGGAATATTACTCAGCCATAAAAAGAAACGAAATTGAGCTATTTGTAATGAGGTGGATGGACCTAGAGTCTGTCATACAGAGTGAAGTAAGTCAGAAGGAGAAAGACAAATACTGTATGCTAACACATATATATGGAATTTAAGAAAAAAAAATGTCATGAAGAACCTAAGGGTAAGACAGGAATAAAGACACAGACCTACTAGAGAATGGACTTGAGGATATGGGGAGGGGGAAGGGTAAGCTGTGACAAAGCGAGAGAGAGGCATGGACATATGTACACTACCAAATGTAAGGTAGCTAGCTAGTGGGAAGCAGCCGCCAAGCACAGGGAGATCAGCTCGGTGCTTTGTGACTGCCTGGAGGGGTGGGATAGGGAGGGTGGGAGGGAGGGAGACGCAAGAGGGAAGAGATATGGGAACATACGTATATGTTTAACTGATACACCTTGTTATAAAGCAAAAACTAACACACCATTGTAAAGCAATTATACTCTAATAAAGATGTAAAAAAAAAAAAAAGTACACTACAGTTCACTTTCCCCTAATGTAATTTATAAGTGTTTGAATATCAATCAAGTCAATTCTGGGATATTGAGTAGATCAGTTTTTATAAATTTATAGATTTTTATTATTATTCAGTTGTGTGTGTGAAAACTAAGAAATAATCATTCACTGGAGACTGTTTTATGACCAGTAGAGTATTATACTGTAAATAAAGTGATTGCCAAATTTAATATATTTTATACATCACAAAATAAACCAAGTTGTATTTTTCCACAATTATGCTTAGGAAATTACTTCTTTGAGTAAAACAAATCTCTTAAGATCCTGGGTGCGCTTGTAATTACTTTTTTGTAAAAGACAAAGTACCATTCAGGGAAGACACACAAGCCTAAGATGGCTCATACTTAGTTTCTAGATATTTATAGATATTTGTATTTACATAAATATATTTAGACATAAGTATATATATTATTTAAATCTATATTAACTACCTATATACTTGGTACATATTTAGATATTTAGAGAGATCATCTGAAGAAATCATAAAAAAAGGAATAAAATAAATTTAATACCGAAGTAGTAATTATTTTCAATAATTAACTGAATTTTGAAATTGAATACTGTAAACAAGTCTTTTAACAGACATTTCAAAAGGCACTAGCAGTAAAAGATGGTGGAGTTCACAAATATAAATGGCTGTTTGTGGTTTGAGATAAAATTTACATTTTCAACATACATAGATTTTATAGTTGTCATATCCCAAACATATTAGAAGAAAATTAAAACAAGGCACATTAAAAAATTGTGTTTTATATTTCAAAAAAAGGTTCTAGAGATGACAATGGCTTATGCCAAACACAGAGGTCAAAATTTAAATACATTAATTCATACATATAAGAAAAGGAAAAATGTCATTTTGAAATTTAATGCACTATTTTATAAGATATAATTTTGAAATTTGTATAAAAATAAAAACATCTAAAATTTTAGTTCTTAGCTCTTCTTTTTGAAGAAATAAATAGTAGTTGTAGCTTGACCTTGGAATACATAGTATTGTTAAAAGATTTAGTAAGTATGGCCAGAATATTATAAAGTAGAATGTTGTGGGAATTAAATTTAGAGAATAGTGTTGAAATGAAAAATGACTTTGATATTCTGGGAAGTAGGCAGACATTATGGAAAATGCAACCTTTTAGTTAAGAAAATGAATTCCAGAAATAAAGATGAAGGAAAGTTGGACTTATTTGAAGATAGTGTAAAAATGATCTTTGGGACAAAAGGTTAGCAAAACTAATATGAGTCATTGTGATGTTTTTGTCACTAAAATAGAATTTAAACGCTTGGCATTTAGCTTCCCATTATCCCCCAAAGTAAATGTTGCTTATTAATTAGGGGTCATTATTTTGAAAATCTATTAAGAGTTACAATCCTCTTCCGTAAAATGTTTACATCAACACATCATTCAGCTAATAACTTCAGGAAAGCTATAGGCCCAAGTTAAGAACTCCTGCTTTTTGCCTTCAAGTAATTAACATCCACTGGAGAGTAAGGTGACTTTTCTCCCAACCAGGCAAATTAGATCTCTGTCTTGGCATTGAAAACCGAGAAACAAGATTTTTCAGTACAGACTTTTTTAAACATAGAAAAAAAACATTCTCTTTAATTAAACAATTAGTATGCATACTAATTCTATTGAATAGAGTTTTGGAAAATATAATATTTAAGACAATATTTTAAAAACTTAAACACTGTCAGACACTCAACTTTAAAATGACTAATTCTTTATTTTAAAAATAGTTTGTTTGTTTTTTTAAGATTAACTTCTGGCGCCCTTCCATTGCTTTTATAATATTAACTGTTTTCTTTCTGACCAAAGTAAAGACTTGGAAGACAGGAATTATGTATTAGTTGCTGTAACCTCAGCAATTAAAGCAATGAAATTAAGTGTGTAGTAAGTGTTTGCTTCCCCCAAACATAAGCATGGTTGCATGCACATCCTGCAACTGCTTTAACCCTGACCCCATCAAGGAGGTGTATTGTCCTGTCTCTCAAAGCTTTCACTCCACAGGCACTAAGAGTTAAGACTGTGGAGGAGAGCTGTTCTTCTCCACACTGTTGCTTATTTTGGACAGTGGTTCCCATTAGCTAGTAACAGAAAGACAGCAGTATTCATGCTTTTGGAGTCCATCAGAACCCACCTTCCCAAAGTCCACCTTACAATTTCCAAGTGGTTTCCAGAGCTTCTTATCATTATAGAGCAAGTTAAATCAATATCAAGTGCACATTCAATTGTAGTCTTTCTGTTATCAGAATGGTCTCTCTGATAACAAAACTATTAGAGAAAACAGTCCTGTTACTTTATGTATTATTAAAATATAATTTAAAATTATGTATGTAGAATAAACTCTCTCCAGGAAGAAAACAGTAATGTGATCTAAAAAGGTAAAATGAGCATCACAAAGTATGAAAGCAGTTGGAAATATGACTGTGATGGTAGGCTTATGAAGGATTATTAAGAATTTTGAGAGGAAAATGATGATGTTGGGTTTGTTTAATACCTTTATTTTATTTTATTTTAAAATTTTTAACATCTTTATTGGAGTATAATTGCTTTACAATTGTGTGTTAGTTTCTGCTGTATAACAAAGTAAATCAGCTACACATATACATGTATCCCCATATCTCCTCCCTCATGCACCTCCCTCCCACCCTCCCTATCCCACCCCTCCAGGTGGACACAAAGCACCAAGCTGATCTCCCTGAGCTATAGAGCTGCTTCCCACTAGCTATCTATTTTACATTTGGTAGTGAATATATGTCCATGACACGCTCTCACTTCATCCCAACTTACCCTTACCCCTCCCTGTGTCCTCAAGTCTATTTTCTACATTTCTGTCTTTATTCCTGTCCTGCCCCTAGGTTCTTCAGAACCATTTTGGTTTCTTTGTTTTAGATTCCATATATATGTGTTAGCATATGGTATTTGTTTTTCTCTTTCTAACTTACTTCACTCTGTATGACAGTCTTTAGGTCCATCCACCTCCCTACAAATAACTCAATTTCATTTCTTTTTATGGCTGAGTAATATTCCATTGTATATATGTGCCACATCCTTATCCATTCATATGTCAATGGACACTTAGATTGCTTCCATGTCCTGGATATTGTAAATAGAGCTGCAATGAACACTGTAGTACATGACACTTTCTAAAGTATGGTTTTCTCAGGGTATATGCCCAGTAGTGGGACAGTAGTGGGATTGCTGGGTCATATGGTGGTTCTATTTTTAGTTTTTTAAAGAACCTCCATACTGTTCTCGATAGTGGCAATATCAATATACATTGCCACCGACAGTGTAAGAGCATTCCCTTTTCCCCACACCCTCTCCAGCATTTATTGTTTGTACACTTTTTGATGATGGCCATTCTGACAAGTATGAGGTGATACCTCATTGTAGTTTTGATTTTCATTTCTCTAATGATTAGTAATGTTGAGCATCCTTACATGTGTTTTTTTGCAATCTGTATATCTTCTTTGGAGAAATGTCTATTTAGGTCTTCTGCCCATTTTTGTTTGGGTTGTTTGTTTTATTGACATTCAGCTGCATAAGCTGCTTGTGTATTTTGGAGACCAATCCTTTGTCAGTTGCTTCATTTGCAAATATTTTCTCCCATTCTGAGGGTTGTCTTTTCCTTTTTTGTATGGTTTCCTTTGCTGTGCAAAAGCTTTTAAGTTTCATTAGGTCCCATTTGTTTTTTTTCTTTTTATTTCTATTTCTCTAGGAGGTGGGTCAAAAAGGATCTTGCTGTGATTTACGTCATAGAGTGTTCTGCCTCTGTTTTCCTCCAAGAGTTTTATAGTGTCTGGCATTATATTTAGGTGTTTAATCCATTTTGAATTTATTTTTGTGTATGGTGTTAGGGAGTGTTCTAATTTCATTCTTTTACATGTAGCTGTCCAGTTTTCCCAACACCACTTATTGAAGAGGCTGTCTTTACTCCATTGTATATTCTTACCTTCTTTATCAAAGATATGGTGACCATATATGCGTGAGTTTATCTCTGGGCTTTCTATCCTGTTCCATTGATCTATCTTTCTGTTTTTGTGCCAGTACCATACTCTCTTGATTGCTGTAGCTTTGTAGTATAGCCTGAAGTCAGGAAGCCTGTTTCCTCCAGCTCCATTTTTCTTTCTCAAGATTACTTTGGCTGTTCGGGGTCTTTTGTGCTTCCATACAAATTGTGAAATATTTTTTTCTTCTAAATCTGTGAAAAATGCTGTTGGTAGTTTGTTAGAGATTGCATTGAATCTGTAGATTGCTTTGGGTAGTATAGTCATTTTCACAGTGTTGATTTTTCCAATCCAAGAACATGGTATATCTCTCCATCTGTTTGTAACATCTTTACTTTCTTTCATCAGTGTCTTATAGTTTTCTGCATACAGGAATTTTGTCTCCTTAGGTAGGTTTATTCCTAGGTAAGTTATTCTTTTTTCTATGGTAAATGGGAGTGTTTCCTTAATTTCTCTTTCAGATTTTTCATCATTAGTATATAGGAATGCAAGAGATTTCTGTGCATTGATTTTGTATCCTGCTACTCTACCTAATTCATTGATTAGCTCTAGTAGTTTTCTGATAGAATCTTTAGGATTCTCTATGTACAGTATCATGTCATCCACACACAATGACAGCTTTACTTCTTCTTTTCCAGTTTGGATTCCTTTTATTTCTTTTTCATCTCTGATTGCTGTGGCTAAAACTTCCAAAACGATGTTGAATAATAGTCGTGAGAGTGGGCAACCTTGTCTTGTTCCTGATCTTAGTGGAAATGGTTTCAGTTTTTCACCACTGAGAACGATGTTGGCTGTAGGTTTGTCATATATGGCCATTATTATGTTAAGGTAGATTCCCTCTATGTCTACTTTCTGGCGGGTTTTTGTCATAAATGGGTATTGCATTTTGTCAAAGTTTTTTCTGCATCAATTGAGATGATCATATGGTTTTTCTTCTTCAGTTTGTTAATATGGTGTATCACATTGATTGATTTGTATATATTGAAGAATCTGTGCATTCCTGGGATAAACCTCACTTGATCATGGTGTATGATCCCTTTAACGTGCTGTTGGATTCTGTTTGCTAGTATTTTGTTGAGGATTTTTGCATCTATGCTCATCAGGGATATTGGCCTGTAGTTTTCTTTCTTTGTGACATCTTTGTCTGGTTTTGGTATCAGGGTGATGGTGGTCTCATAGGATGAGTGTGGGAGTGTTCTTCCCTCTGCTATATTTTGGAAGAGTTTAAGAAGTATAGGTGTTAGCTCTTCTCTAAATGTTTGATAGAATTCGCCTGTGAAGCCATCTGGTCCTGGGCTTTTGTTTGTTGGAAGATTTTAAATCAAAGTTTCAATTTCAATCTTGCGATTGGCCTGTTTATATTTTTTATTTCTTCCTGGTTCAGTCTTGGAAGGTTGTGCTTTTCTAAGAACTTGTCCATGTGTTCCAGGTTGTCCATTTTAATGGCATACACTTGCTTGTAGTATTCTCCTGTGATTCTTAGTATTTCTGCAGTGTCAGCTGTTACTTCTCCTTTTTCATTTCTAATTCTATTGATTTGAGTCTTCTCCCTGGCTAATGGTTTATCAATTTTGTTTATCTTCTCAAAGAACCAGCTTTTAGATTTATTGATCTTTTGTTATTGTTTCCTTCATTTCTTTTTCATTTATTTCTGATCTGATCTTTATGATTTCTTTCCTCCTGCTAACTTTGGGGTATTTTTTGTTGTTCTTCTTTCTTTAATTGCTTTAGGTGTAAGGTTAGCTTGTTTAATTGAGATGTTTCTTGTTTCTTGAGGTAAGATTGTATTGCTATAAACTTCCCTCTTAGAACTGCTTTTGCTGCACCCTGTAGGTTTTGAGTTGTCATGTTTTCATGTCATTTGTTTCTAGGTACTTTTTGATTTCCTCTTTGATTTCTTCAGTGATCCTTTGGTTATTTAATAGTGTATTGCTTAGCATCCATATGTTTGTATTTTTTTACAGATTTTTTTCCTGTAAATAATCTAGTCTCATAGCATTGTGGTCAGAAAGATACTGGATACAATTTCAATTTTCTTAAATTTATCAAGACTTGATTTGTGACCCATATGATCTATCTTGCAGAATGTTCCATGAGCAAGTGAGAAGAAAGTGTATTCTATTATTTTCATGGAATGTCCTATAAATATCAATTAAGTCCATCTTGTTTAATGTATCATTTAAATCTTGAGTTTCCTTATTTCTTTTCACTTTGGTTGACCTGTCCACTGGTGAAAGTGGGGTGTTAAAGTCCCCTACTCTTATTGTGTTACTGTTGATTTCCCCTTTATGTCTGTTAGCATTTGCCTTATGTATTGAGGTTCTCCTATGTTGGGGGCATAATTTTTTTTTTTTTTTTCAGTATGCAGGCCTCTCACTGTTGTGGCCTCTCCTGCTGTGGAGCACAGGCTTCAGACGTGCAGGCTCAGTGGCCATGGCTCATGGGCCTAGCCACTCCATGGCATGTGGGATCTTCACAGACCGGGGCACGAACCAATGTCCTCTGCATCGGCAGGCGGACTCTCAACCACTGCGCCACCAGGGAAGCCCGGATGCATAAATATTTACAATTGTTATATCTTCTTCTTGGTTTGATCCCTTGATCATTATGTAGTGTCCTTCTTTGTCTCTTGTACTAGTCTATTTTAAAGTCTATTTTGTCTGATATGAGAATTGTTACTCCAGCTTTCTTTTGATTTCCACTTGCAAGGACTATCTTTTTCTATCCCCTCACTTTCAGTCTGTATGTGTTCCTAGGTCTGAAGTGGTCTCTTGCAGACAGCATACATATGGGTTTTGTTTTTGTAACCATTCAGCCAGTCTATGTCTTTTGGCTGGAGTATCTAATCCATTTACACTTAAGGTAGTTATCAATATATATGTTCCTATTATCATTTTCTTAATTGTTTTGGGTTTGTTATTGTAGGTCTTTTCCTTCTCTTGTGTTTCCTGCCTAGAGAAGTTCCTTTAGCATTTGTTGTAAAGCAGGTTTTGTGGTGCTGAATTCTCTTAGCTTTTGCTTGTCTGTAAAGGTTTTAATTTCTCCATCAAATCTGAATGAGATCCTTGCTGGTTAGAGTAATCTTGGTTGTAGGTTTTTCCCTTTCATCCCTTTAAATATGTCCTGCCTCTCCCTTCTGGCTTGAAGAGTTTCTGCTGAAAGAACAGCTGATGATCTTACGGGGTTTCCCTTGTATATTATTTGTTGCTTTTCCCTTGCTGGTTTTAATATTTTTTCTTTGTGTTTAATTTGACAGTTTGATTAATATGTATATTGTGTTTCTCCTTAGATTTATCCTGTATGGGACTCTCTGCACCTCCTGGACTTGATTGACTAATTCCTTTCCCATATTAGGGAAGTTTTCAACTATAATCTCTTCAAATATTTTCCCAGTCCCTATTTTTTCCTCTTCTTCTTCAAGGACGCATTTAATTCGAATGTTGGTAGATTTAATGTTGTCCCAGAGATCTTTGAGACTGTCCTCAATTCTTTTCATTTTTTCTTTCTTTATTCTGCTTTGCAGTAGTTATTTCCACTATTTTATCTTCCAGGTCACTTATCCATTCTTCTGCCTCAGTTATTCTTTTATTGATTCCTTCTAGAGAATTTTAAATTTCATTTATTGTGCTGTTCATCATTGTTGGCTTGCTGTTTAGTTCTTCTAGGTCCTTGTTAAACATTTCTTGTATTTTCTCCATTCTGTTTCCAAGATTTTGGATCATCTTTACTATCATTACTCTGAGTTTTTTTTCAGGTAGACTGCTTATTTCCACTTCATTTGATTGGTGGTAGGTTTTTACCTTTCTCCTTCATCTGCTGCATATTTCTCTGTCTTCTCATTTTGCTTAACTTACTGTGTTTGGGGTCTCCTTTTTGCAGGCTGCAGGTTCTTAGTTCCCATTGTTTTTGGTGTCTTCTCCCAGTGGGTAAGGTTTGTTCAGTGGGTTGTGTAGGCTTCTTGGTGGAGGGGACTGGTGCCTGTGTTCTGGTGTATGAGGCTGGATCTTGTATTTCTAGTGGGCAGGACTGCATCTGGTGGTGTTTTTTGGAGTGTCTGTGAACTTATTATGATTTTAGGCAGCCTCTCTGCTAATGGGTATGTTTGTGTTCCTGTCTTGCTCTTTGTTTGCTCTGGAGTGTCCAGCAGTGGAGCTTCCTGGTCGTCAAGTGGATCTGGGTCTTAGTGTGAGATGGAGATCTCTGGGAGAGCTTTTGGTGTTTGATATTATGTGGGGCCAGGAGGTCTCTGGGGGACCAATGTCCTGAACTCAGCTCTCCCACCTCAGACGCACAGGCCTGATACCCGGTCAGTGTATCAAGCCCCTCTCAGCCACACGGCTCAGGAGAAAAGGGAGAAAAAAAAGAAAGAAAGAAAGAATAAAATAAAATAAGATAAAATAAATAGTTATTAAAATAAAAAATAGAAAAAAATTATTAAAAATAAAAAATTTAAAAGTACTAAATAAAAGGAAAGAAAGAAGAGAGCAACTAAACCTAAAAACAAATCCACCAATGATAACAGGCACTAAAAACTATACTAAAAAAAATAAAATAAAACAGACAGACAGAATCCTAAGACAAATGGTAAAAACAAAGCTATAATCACACAAGATGCATACATATACACACTCACAAAAAGAGAAAAAGGAATATATATATATATATATATAAAGGAAGAGAGCAACTAAATCAATAAACAAATGAAGCTCTAAACACTAAACTAAGGTAAACATAAAACCAGAAACAAATTAGATTCAGAAAGTAAACCCAAAATCTACAGTTGCTCCCAAAGTCTACCACCTCAATTTTGGGATGATTCGTTGTCTATTCAGGTATTCCAGAGATGCAGGGTACATCAAGTTGATTGTGGAGACTTAATCCATTGTTCCTGAGGCTGCTGGGAGAGATTTCCCTTTCTCTTCTTTGTTCGCACAGCTCCTGGGGCTCAGCTTTGGATTTGGCCCCACCTCTGTGTGTAGGTCGCCCTCTGGCATCTGTTCTTTGCCCAGACAGGGCAGGGTTAAAGTAGCAGCTGATTCGGGGGCTCTGGCTCACTTAGGCCGGGGGAGAGGGGATTCTGGAATGTGGGGTCACCCTGTGGTGGTAGAGGCCAGCGTGGCATTGCAACAGCCTGAGGCATGCCATGTGTCCTCCCAGGGAAGTTGTCCCTAGATCATGTGACCCTGGCAGTGGCAGGCTGCACAGGCTCCTGGGAGAGGAGGTGTGGATAGTGACCTGTGCTTGCACACAGGCTTCTTGGTGGCTGCAGCAACAGCGTTAGTGTTTCATGCCTGTCTCTGGTGTCCGCGCTGATAGCTGCAGCTTGCGCCTGTCTCTGGCACTCGTTTAGGTCATGTTCTGAATCCCCTCTCCTCGTGCACCCCGAAACTATGGTCTCTTGCCTCTCAGACAGTTCCAGACTTTTTCCCAGATTCCTTCCCACCTAGCTGTGGTACATTAGCCCCCTTCAGTCTGTGTTCACACAGCCAACCCCAGTGCTCTACCTGGGATCTGACCTCCGAAGCCCAAGCCTCAGCTCCCAGCCCTCACACGCCCCAGCGGGTGAGAAGACAAGCCTCTCAGGGTGGTGAGTGCTGGTCGGCAGTGATACTCTGTGTGGAAATCTCTCCGCCTTGCCTTCTGCACCCCTGTTGCTGCGCTCTCCTCCGTGGCTCTGAAGCTTCCTCCCTCCTCCACCCCCCATCTCCACCAGTGAAGGGGTTTCCTAGTGTGTGGAAACTTTTTCTCCTTCACAGCTCCCTTCCAGTGGTGCAGGTCCCATCCCTATTCTTTTGTCTCTGTTTTTCCTTTTTTCTTTTGCCTTACCCAGGTATGTGGGGAGTTTCTTGCCTTGTGGGAAGTCTGAGGTCTTCTGCCAGCATTCAATAGGTGTTCTGTAGGAGTTCTTCCACATGTAGATGCATTTTTGATGTATTTCTGGGAGGAAGGTGATCTCCATGTCTTACTCCTCCACTATCTTGAAGGTCTCCCAATACCTTTATTTTAAATAAATAGAAGACTAATGTCTGATTATTACTCCTCACTTTGTGTATTCACAAATTATCTTTTTAAAAAAATTTTTAATGACTGGGCCTAATCTTTAGTGATACCACTGATTAAAATTAATATGTTTCATTTAGGCAGCAACTGGAGAAGAGATTTTTGAAACTCTCAAACACACATACAAAAGAAACAGATTCACTAATATGTTTGGCAGTCCTATGTCAGTGTGATTAAAGAGCTGGTCTGAAATAACACACTTAACCTGTTATTTTGTTCGGTGTCTTGTTCTCACTTTTTCTCTGTTCCACCCCTTCATCCTACCTTCCTCCCTCTAATCCTCCAACCAGTATTCCCCAGTAATTTCTTAGACACATCAAAACCCACTGCAACCACAGCCTCCACCACCAAACACACGTGCACTTAGGCACTTGGTGTTAATGCCTTATTCTTCCTTCTTACAAATCTTATCCTTAAAATAATTCAGATGACAGAAATTAGCCTAAATATTTCCCCCAGGAATTTTTTTGTTCCAATTTAATATAGATAAAAGCAATAGTTTTTAAAATTTAAACTCTATAATTGTACTGCCCTTAAAAACCTCTCCCAGTGGATAGTAGAGACATTTGGGAGACAAAAGTGTATCCTACTACCCATTACTATTCTTTTTCTTCTTTTCATGTCCTCAGGAATGACCCTCATTCTTAGGATTGGAGTTCAGCTTTTAGAGAACAAGTGTTTTATCTGCATCTTATAAAATAAAGGATAATTATGGACATGAAACAGCTCAAGTAATTGTTGTGACTGATTATAGATTACAGAAGAGTGAATATCTCTCTAAATATGAGGGAAAAGGAAATTACTTAAATAGTATTCCATGACATTTTAAAAGTTCTCTCTAGGGCTTCCCTGGTGGCGCAGTGGTTGAGAGTCCACCTGCCGATGCAGGGGACACGGGTTCGTGCCCCAGTCCGGGAAGATCCCACATGCCGCAGAGCGTCTGGGCCCGTGAGCCATGGCCGCTGGGCCTGCGCATCCAGAGCCTGTGCTCTGCAGTGGGAGAGGCCACAACAGTGAGAGGCCCGTGTACCACAAAATAAATAAATTTCTCTCTATAGACAAACAAGTGCTACCAAGTTGGTAGGTTTTGGAAGTTAAAAAATATTAAGATATTATGAGAAATTCATTTTTGTCTTGAGTGGGTCCTTTACAGTTTTGGAAGATTTACAGGAAAAATATTAGTCCAGTTAAACTAATTAGCTACAGATATTCAATCTGATTAAAGTCAATATTTTAGAAAGTTTTATTTCACCTTTCAAAGATGTGTTTAGTTTCACGCCTTAGCTGCTAAATTTAACTTTCTAGTAATTTTTGAATGTTTTAAGTTATGCCTTTGTTATGGGCTTACTTGTGTCCCCTCAAAATTCCTTTGTTGTAGCCCTAACCCGCTAATACCTCACAATGTAACTGTATTGGAGATAAGGTCTTTAAAGAGGCAACTAAGTTAAAAAGGAATCATTAGGGTGGGCCCTTATTCAATATGACTTTGTCCTTCTGAGAAGAGTTTAGGACTCAGCACACTAAGACAGGGGGACGACCCTGTGAGGACACAGTGAGAAAGTAACCTGCAAGTCAAGGAGAGAGGCCTCAGGAGAAACCTAACTTGCCAACACCTCGATCTTAGACTTCTAACCTCCAGAACTAGGAGAAAACAAATTTATTTTGTTTAAGCCACCCAGTCTGTAGTACTTAGTTAAGGTAGCCATAGCAAACTAATATAATCTTTTAGTCCAAAAGTAATATAAAATTTATACTCTGACTTATGGTCTTCATATAAAAGGACTAAATCTTTAATTCCTAGAGATCTAATTTTCAGATTGGTTAATAAGACCAGCTTCAGATGAAAAGATCCCATAAGAATGAGCATGCAAACTATCTAAAATATAAGAAGTAAAAGATGAAATTATTTATAACTTTGATCAATGACCCAAATTCTAGGACCATTCTGAGATGGTTTGAGACCAATGCAATTTCTCTTTTTATTATTTTTTATTTTTGGCAGCCGTGCGTGGCCTGTGGAATCTTATTTCCTTGACCAGGGACTGAACCCAGGCCACGGCAGTGAAAGCACCAAATCCTAATCACTGGACTGCCATGGAACTCCTGACACCATTGTAATTTCTTACCTATGGTTTTCCTAAAAAGCCGCTAAACATGTGTACTTGATAGCACGTATTGTGGTTGTAACTGACAGTAGTCTGTATATCTCCTCCATGGTGTGGGAGGTTGTGTCTCTGCCCTTGTTTCCCAGATTGTTGAACTCCAGAGGGATAAGAGCTTTGAAAGAAGAGATGGCCAGGGGAAGATCACAAGGGTCAAGGCTAGACCAACCAGGGAAGCAGAAACATCTGTTCACATCTAGAAGGATTGTCTTGTCGGCTCCTATAAAATCTCTTGAATGAACACCAGTTACCTTGATTGTCTTATTTTACTCATTTTCCTTAATGCCTTGCATGTATCAGGATTTGATAAATGGTTTAGTATGAAGGAATGGATAAACCAATTGATGGCTGCCATTTCTCTACTCATGTGGAAGAGTGGATTTGTAAAGAGTAAGAAGGGGGGCAATTATATAAGGAATTTGGCAAAACCAAATTAGCAGTTTAGCTACTATACTCCATACTGTGTCTCTTGAAATCCGATCTGTTTATTTATATTGAAAAAATAAATCAGAAAATAGTGAGCATGTTTTTCCTTAGATTTACATGATTTTGTACATATCTATTTTTAGATATTTTCTTGCAACATTAATTTCTGAAGAGTTTAGTCTGTCTAATTTACTTTCAAATGGCTTATCATTATTATGAAATCTGAACTGACACAGAAAATATGAGAGTAATATTCTACTTTTTATTAAAAAAGAAAACACTGCTTTGTTATCAGATTGAATTAGAGCTTTTCTCTAGATGGCAATATTGATTTTAGAATAATCTGATAATGTGCACACAGAAACACACACACTACACTATGTGCAAATTGTCTTTTCCATCTTTCTAAGATTTAAAATTTGATGTAATAGTGTTTGAACTTGAAGGCTGAATTCAAAGAAATATAGCTCGTAACAGGAATATAAAATACTCCTATCAATGTATCCATCTTTATTTTTCTCATTCTAGCTGTTTTCATACCATGTATTTTGCTTAATGTAATGACCAACCGAGAATTGCAATGCGTTTTTCTGAGGATAGACCAAGTGACATTCAAATACACTTCACAAGCATATACTGACTCAGACATAATAGAAGTATACGGCTAACAACTCTGCTCCATAACATAAAAATAGTTTACTTCTCCATATTCTTCCACATGGACACAATACTTTTCTTTTGTCATGGCCCAAAAAGAGAACATGAACTCATTCTCAGGTCTGGAATGCATGAAGTCATCTCATCAGATAGTCAAATTTATATCACAACATTTTATTTACAATAGTACAATTCAGCAAAAGTCATAAGCTTTGCCAGGACTTTTCATTGCCTTTCTCTAGGAATGAGCATCAGAAAACATATTCTTGATACATGGATGAGAAAATAAATCTTTAAAATAATTTAGCCAGAATAAACCAAATAATAAAATGAATTTCCAGATCTCAAAATGACATTATCCTCCAGAAATATGTGCTGAATTCCTATTAGTTTAATTCTTTAGGTGGTTTCTCAGATTGATAGACTGATAATTGCCATCTATGACATATGATGTGGGAACCAATTCAAAATACTTGCATCACTTCTACATCTACAGTGACTTTGTGTGAACAGCTTCAAATTTAAATACAGTACTTTCACTTCCAAATATTACATTCTGATTCTAAAATATTTAAGGTTTGTAATGAGTAGGCCATATTTAATAAATCCATTTAAACCATATAATTTTAGATTAGCTTGATGTCTGACATATAATAGTTAACAGAAATTTCTGAATGAATTAGTAAACTTCAACCTAAGACTAAGAAATCATCACCACCACCACCACCACCACCATCATCTTCAAAGTTCTAGAGTTAAGTCCAAAATCAAAATGTTGGCAGAGCCATGCTCCTTCTGAAGGGAAATATCCTTCCTTGCCTCTTCCTAGTTTCTGGTTTGCAATCCTTGGCATTTCTTGGCTTGTGGCAACATAACTCCAATCTCTGCCTCTGTTTTCACCTGGCCTTGTTCCCTAGGTCTCTCTGTATCTCCAAATCTCTCTCTTCTTATAAGGACACCAGTATTGGATTTAGGGCTCACCCTAGTCCAGTATAAAACTATCTCAATTTACATCTGCAAAGACTCTATTTCCAAACATCAGTACAATCGCATTCACTGGGGATTAGAATTTCAACATATTTTGGGGAGGGGCGCACAATTCAACTCACAACAGTCAAAATCATAATCATCAATTACGTTTATATAGTGCTT
Organism: Monodon monoceros; assembly: GCF_005190385.1. NCBI lineage: Eukaryota > Metazoa > Chordata > Mammalia > Artiodactyla > Monodontidae > Monodon > Monodon monoceros. Next base: position 121,081,545 of record NW_021703777.1, read on the forward strand.
CCTAATTGCCAGGTACTAGTCTAAACACTTTCTGCATATTAGTCCATTTAATCATCATGATGATTCTATGAGGTAGGTACTATCATTATCACCACATAACAGAATAGGAAAGTAAACCAGAGAGAGATTATGTAACTTTAAGGGCCTCTAATCCAGGGTTCAAAATCCTAGCTGAAGAGTTGGTGCTTTTAACCACTGTAGCCTACAGCCTCTCAGATAGGATGCGACTCATTTGAGTCCCTCTTCTGTAATAGAACCCGTGTTTCCTGCTAATGTTAGAGGGATGTTGATAGAAATCTGAGACCTCAAAGTACTTATATGCTTATTTTAATATGAGCTTGGGGAGATGGTTTGGATCTGGAGACAGATTATTTATCCCTTTTGTGTGACCTTGGATAAATTATTTAACCTTACTTTGCCTCAGACTTGTGAAGTATTGAAGATTAAACAAGTTAATCGTGTATAAATTGCTTAGAATAGTGCCTGATATATACGCTATTATTAAGCTATTAATTTTTATTGTTACCATTACTAAGGACACCAAATTCTGAATTATCTTTTTACATAAGTGAGTTGTTTTGAGAGGCATTGTCTATAAATAAAAACAAATACTATTTTAATACATATTTTCACTTCTTCTATGTAACTTGATAGGAATTGCTGATTTGTTTCAAAATAGCTACAAGCACCCAGACTTGGAAGGAAATTCTTCCCTCTCCTGCTGTCTGATGCAGGTTTTCCTACCCCAAAAGTGGTGCAGAGGAAAACAGAAGGTCAAGTATGTATGCAGTGACTAATGGGTGTCTCCAGGTTAGTGCTGTGACTGTCATCTTTGCCACCTTCCTGAGATCCCCCACCAGGCACAGGAAGTAACAAAGCTACAGCAATACTTGGCTGAGTGTAAACACGAGTTTTTAAACTCTAAGTGTGAGTTTGCTTGCTATAATGACTCACCCAAATGAGAGAAAACAGTCTCACCAAGTTCTACACTTATTTGATTTCCAGAGTTTCAGATACTTTACTGATTACACCTGTGTATCACAGTATATGCCATGTGCCCTCCACCCACCTGGAGTGTTTTTGTACTTTATAGGAAGCAAATATCCTCCAGATATTTGTACTTGAAACTAACAAGCAATAATTGAATTTCATCTAGAATTATTTTTTTCTGACATTTCACTTGTTTTTCTGGTGTACAAAAAGCAAATAAATAATAGCTTGTATCTGATTTTCATGCTTCAAAAAGTGAGTTATTTGTCCTCAAAATTAACAGGATGATGACTTTTAGCTGATAAAGTGGAAAACTTGGAAATAAGATGGATTTGGGGACTTGAAGTTCAGTCTGGTTAAAAAGAAACCTTATTTAGTGTCTACTATGTGTCTGGCGCACTGCTAAGTGATTACAAAGGTGAATGGTTAACCTAGAATAACTGAAAAGAAAAACACCTGTATGCTATCAGATGCTTACAAAAGCATAAAGTAAAATAATACTTAAATGTTGAGGTACATTTGCAATTATTTTTTCCAGTAATAACAAAAACAGTGTATGTTAAAAGAGGAAATTTTAAAATCAACTACTTTTTTAAAATTCATATATAGATTGTATGCCTTGTGACAGAGAATAAAAGCTTCTAAAAAAGTGGTTATTCATTTCCATTTACCTAATATGGTGAATATGTGTGACTGGTGAAATTCTCTCAGCTTGGAAAATATCAGCTTTCATTGTTCTGCTACTTCAAACTTTAGCTTAGGTCTAATGTATAGTAGTTTGTGGGGGAACATGAGAGAAAAATTCTGTCTCTGTCTTTAAGTAAGAAAACAGTTATCATGCAGTAATTTCTAGTAGTGTTATATTGTTTCCTCAAATATATTATCCCTTACCCCTCCCCCTTTATTTTTCAGTTCAAAAACAGTAGCTTAGGGACAGAGCAAAATCTTAGAGTAAGAAAGGAAAAATTACCCTCTCAATAAATATACAAGGGTACAGGAAGGAATGAGTCTAGTAGGGGCAGGATGCCATGGGTACATGGTAAAGGGATTCCCAAGGATACCACAAAGAATTCCACAAGTATATGCTTCCTAAGGAAGATGACTCTGCTACATATTGAAGTATTTAATGCAATTTAATGAAAATAAGCAGATACTATATACTGAAATGCACATATGTGTTACAGATTGGAGCTTTTCATCAGTAACATAATAACTCCCCTTAGATTTCATAGCCCTTTCCCAAACAGGCAGACAGACACATGTGATACAGGTGGAAAAAGGTGGCTTTCCTTTTTTGAGATATGTCATTGGATTAAGCTGATCAAAACAGAGGTTGTCCATTCTGTTTCTACTAGAGAATTTTTGGTCTCCCGACAAATTTAATTCACTTTTTAAAAATAGAAGAGTATCTTAAGTATATGAACTGTAATGTATGAGTCCATTAGGAAAATTGAATATTTTCTCCATGTATATGGAAACTGTTTTATGTAACAAATCTATTATAGATCATCTGGTTATTCACCAGACAAAAATTGATATGTGAATTATGTTTGCACACATTCTCTAAAATAAATAGCTCTCCCTCATGAGTGGGTATGTTTGACCCCAGAGGCCTGTGTTGTAATTAATACTGATGGAGAAACCAGAGTCAGGAATTTCTTTAGCAGATACTCTACACTGCATTTCCAGCTTGGGCCTCCTGGGCTCACCACAGGTGGCACTATACAGGTGCAACACTCACTGTCTGAAAAGAACTCAGTAGGTTAACAAAATCACCTAAAGCATGGGTCAGCAAATTTTGTCCTATAACTGGCCAGATAGTAAATTGTAGGATTTGTGGGCCATATACTCTCTGTTCCAACTCCTTCCCTCTGCAATTATAGGCTGAAAGCAGCCACAGACAATATGTAAGTGAATGGATGTAGCTGAGTTCCAGTAAAATTTATTTAGATTTAGCCTGCCAACCCCTGATCTAGACATCATAAAGTTTTCAAAAAAAAAAAATAAAATGAAGGCAAATGTGAATTTGCCCACAAATTTGAGTGTCCTTTGGATATATATTATTCTAGTTACTTTTTAAAAACACTTTAAACTGTTGATGTAACTACATTTAACTGTTATTTGTTATTGCTCAAACTGGAACCTTTCCTCAGAAGTTCCTTTGTTGAATTTCTTTAGTTAAATATAATTTACATACCTTATTGTATTCTAGAAAGTTTTAATGGAGGTTGACAAAGTTGACTGCAGGACAAAATAAAGGTAAAATAGGTGAGAAAAATGAGGTATGGAGTTATGGTAGGATAGAAGAATAACATGCTGCAGGATGAGATGCACAAGGACAGGTCATGAAATTCTGTGCATGTTCTAGAAGTGCAACACATTTATCTCAAAGCCATCCAAGCAGCTAATGAGAAGAAAGAAAGAAACACAATCAGGTATATGGGGTCAGAGCGTTCAAAAGATGACATCTCACTGGTGCCTCTGGTAAAGCTCAATGAACGATTCCAAATTTGATACATGAGAGAAATTGTTCTTGTGGTCTCCATCAGGAAATCTATAGTAATATACTTGTAACTTATTCCACCCTTAAAATCATATTTCCAGTAAACGTAAATGAGTATGTAAGGTAAAGCAATAGAGACAAAAAAAAAAGCAGTAGAATAGAAATAATAGCAGCGAAGCTCCTTGTAGATTAGAAAAAGAACTCAAATATTTTAAAAATCGATTTAAAAAATACTCTCAGGAATTACCTTTCTAGAGCTGTTTCTCTCAGAAAAGATGGTTAGCTTAGCAGTAACAGGCATGGAATCCACAAAGAGGGCAAATATAAAACACATACATACATATGAAATATAAGAAAAATAAGTAAATCAAGATTTCTATTGCAAAATATTAAAATATAATTGAATCTTAAAATTTTTCTATTTGTAGATATCTTGGGTGAAATTGTACCAGTTATGTTGTATGGGAGATAACTAGAATGTTTGGAAACGGTATACAAGCCCTTGTGTCCCTGTCCTTTGAAGTAAAAGGCTTTTGCTTTAGTATCCCAGGCCTCCCCTGAGTCTCAAAAGACTGACTCAAGAGTTAATGATCAGGAAATGTGAAGATGTAGAAACAAAGAATAGCTGTCAGGCTGGGAAACTGGTAACAATTTAGACAATAAATCCACCACATAGCAGAATCACCAAACTCCCAGTTCCCTGAAAGATAAAGGCCTGACACACATTCCTAAGTTGTTTTTAAAGGAAGCAGACCCCCACCAGATGAAAACTGCTGACTGCAAGAACATAGGCCCCTAGACTGGTTGAAAACAGAAAGTTGATGATGCTTGAAGCTTCACCTTGATGCCAACCAGTCTGAGAATTGTGCATGAGCTGATCACACACCCTGCAGCCCTCTCTCTCACACGGCCTTTAAAACCCCTTTCCTGAAAGCCATCCAGAAGTTTGGGTCTTTTGAGCATGAGCTATCTGTTCTCCTTGACTGGTGTCTTGCAATAAATGTACTTTCCTTCACTGCAACCCAGTGTCAATAGATTGGCTTTACTGCACATGGACGAGGAGACCCAAGTTAGGTTCGGTAACATTACTGGGGAGAAATTTTATTTTATATTTACAATTTCAGTTAAACTTTGGTAGAATAGTGACACTGCATCTGAATCTCAGGAATATTGAGCAGCTTTCTTAAGGCCTCACATCCAGTCAGCCTCACCTATCACCTCCCAGGCTAATTCCCTGCCCGCAGGTACACTCCCTCCCATGGTTCCCTTCCTGTCCTGACACATCACTGATGAAAGGAGCTAAAATCAGATAATATGTGTTAAGCCCTCCATTCGAGACTGCAGGCCATATCTCAGAGCTCCCCACTAAATCCCTGGACTTGCGAAAATTGCAGGATCAAGTGACAAGCACATAGCAAGTACTCAACAAGAAATTATGACGAATCCGTGGGGTTTCCCTGGTGGCGCAGTGGTTAAGAATCTGCCTGCCAATGCAGGGGACACAGGTTCGAGCCCTGGTCTGAGAAGATCCCACATGCCGTGGAGCAACTAAGCCCATGCATCACAACTACTGAGCCTGTGCTTTAGAGCCCGCAAGCCACAACTACTGAGCCCACGTGTCACAACTGCTGAAGCCTGCATGCCTACAGCCTGTGCTCCACAACAAGAGAAGCCACCGCAATGAGAAGGCTGTGCACCTCAAAGAAGAGTAGCCCCACTTGCCGCAACTAAAGAAAGCCCACGTGCAACAATGAAGACCTAACGCAGCCAAAAATAAATTAATTAATTTCATTCTTTTAATTTTTTTAAAAAGAAATTATTACAAACTCAAACAAAACAAACATGGGCATGATTTAAATACAATTTGCTGGCTACATGTAGCATTGTCAAAGTTCCTTCTACCAAAAAACAAAAAAAAAAGGTAAGAAATCTCTCCATTCTACCAAAAAATAGCTTAAAAGATATAAACTTTTTACCATTTTTACATATATTTCTTACCTTAGAATTCTTTAACTTTGTTTAATCATCATATTCTGGACAATGAGGCTTGAGTTTATTTTCTTAAACTATATCTTCTCTATACTGCTTCTCCAAATCCCTCCCATTTTCCAGATTCTCACCTTAGTTTAAATAATCTATTTAGGAAAGCAAGATCCTGAAATTCTGATTTCTGAAGGGCGGTTCCTTAGAAAACAACTCAGCCAAAAGAAAAGGCTAGATCCCTTGTTTCCCAAACATTTCCTGTCTGTTCCCACCCTGGGAGAAGTAACCTACTCCAGTGAAATCACCTTTGTCAGAAATAATTTGATGCTTATGGGGTACACTTGAAGCTACATCCATGCCACCCTGTTTGCATGCTTTGACCACACTGTACTATTTCCCTCTACCTGAGTGTTCTTCTTTAGAGCAGCATCAGAGTGGGGCCTGGGGGCCCTGCACAGCACCTGTGCAGTCTGTGCCCTCACCCCCCAGCCACCAGGACAAGCAGTGGCAACAGATCAAATAAGATAAGAGGTGCTCAGAGGTGATTTCCAGTTTAAGTGTCTTTTTATTAAGTTGCTTTGCTGTTTACATAGTGGTAGAATAAATAGTACTGTGGTATATTTTTTCTCCTGAAAAGTGCATAACCAATTTAATGTATGTTCATGTTTCATGATCTATTCTATGACATGTCATCTATTTTGGCATGTCAAAAATATACATACACGTTTTCTTTTTCCTCTCTCCCTCCCTTCTGGTATATCTGACTGTTACTCTGTGATCTTGGTGCAAGGAAAGGATATTATGATCTCAGTTTCTTAATGCTTTGTTGCTGTCTCATCATTTTTTTCTACGTAGATATTACCTACTCTTCTCTAAAAACTCATTCAAATGTACAATCCTTTCTGAACCCTTCCTTTCCCTGCCTGAGAAGAGTTGATCCTTTCCTCTTAAGAACTGCTTGCTGCTCACATGAATTCCCTATTATTCTAATATAAATTTCCTTCTCCTCAGCCCTTATGAGAGTTTTCTATTCCTGTTGCCTAGAAAGGTACCTGCCACGCAGAACGTGACTCATGGTAACTGAATATATCGCAGCTGATGAGACCAGCTTCCAGCTTGAGTTTTTCAAATTATTATTTTTTTTTTTTTGCGGTACGCGGGCCTCTCACTGTTGTGGCCTCTCCCGTTGCGGAACACAGGCTCCGGACGCGCAGGCTCAGCGGCCATGGCTCGCGGGCCCAGCCGCTCCGCGGCATGTGGGATCTTCCCGGACCGGGGCACGAACCCGCGTCCCCTGCATCGGCAGGCGGACTCTCAACCACTGCGCCACCAGGGAAGCCCTCAAATGTTAATTTTGATGAAGAGTTGTTTTGCAATTGATTTCTCACCAGCTGAACAAAAAGTGCATTTAATGTAGATGTGTACAAGTGAACAAACTCACTGTTTGACTTGCAAAAAATCTCCATGAGCAAATATTTTTAATAAAGGCAAACCAAAAGGATTTTTTCAAACTTGCTATGATGCTGCTAAGAAATGACTTATCACTTGTTTCCTACTGGTATGAAGCTTAGTTGTTTATATTGTGCAATGTAGACAAGTTATCATAAAAGTTTTTGTCTGACTTTTCTCTTCTCAAAACTAGCTTTGTGAACCCGTGTGTGTGTGCATGGATGTCGGTGTGTGGGTGTGTTAGAGAGAGGGGGAAAGAGAACGAGGTATACAGGACAAAATTAACTCTTGCTTCAGTAATTACATCGTAGAGTGCACTAAACAATGGTCAGTGGCAATTATATATATGAATGTAAACCCATGAACATGCCCACCATCGACATCCTTCTAGTGCAACAGGACAGTGTCATGACTTTACTATGATCCATGGAATTCAAATCTGAAACGTATAATTCCATCATCAATCACTATTTCTCTTCCACAGATATGCTGACAGAGTATACTATTTGCCATGGAAATTTTTATTAAATGCTCTAAACTGCTGCAGAAATAACTCAGGAGTATATCAATTAATCTTTATCCAAGGTAATTTAATTCATTTTACTTACAACCATTTCAAAATCAGGCTTTTGTCTTTACAAAAAAGCCTTCAAATATAGCTTCAAATTTGTAAAAATTATTCTCTTTTACAACTATCAATATGTCTGTAACTTTCAAGAGATTCTTGGGTATGTTTGCTTCACTTCCCAAAGAGTTAGATGGACATGAAAATTACTTCTAAGTAATAATGTTGACACCAATTCAGTTATTTTTCTACTCTTAATTACCTGGGATTAAAATTCAGAATAGTTTACTTAATTTTCCTTGAGTTTCTTTTTTTAATATATTGACGTTTTCTGTCCTGTTCACTGATGAGAGTTTCAGTCTCTCACTATTCTATGAGATTTCTTCCAAAATACTGGCACTGTGGTATAGTCTTGTGACAGTTAATACAGAGGAGCATGGCATAAAAAATTCCCAAACACCTAATTACAATGGAACAGATAGTAATGAAGTATTCCAGAAATGTGACAAAATGTCTGTATTGATTTTATAGAGAAACTGAAGGTATTTCCTGAAGGGATGAATTTATATTTAGAAGTCTCCCCTCAGATTTATCACCCTTTACTTCTGGAGGACTCTAACAACATTGCTGAATTTGTTAGCTTGGTTTGGTTTTGGTTTTCACAAATCTTTCTTCAACTCAGGCATCTGCACTGAATATTCTTCACTCTTAAGATCCATCATCACTGTCCTAACCATGACTGTAAACACTAGGACAAAGAAAAAGGAGAGTGCCTTTCCTTTTGCTTACACTGCTTGCTTTATATGAAGCATATCTCTTAATACCGTATTTTGTTTACTGAAAGCTAGTGGTTATAGAATAACATGAAGAGGCTTATTACCCCTAAGATAAAATTATATGAAAATGCTGAGTTTCTTCTAAATTCAGACTTTATAATTAAGCTGGGGGAAGAAAAGCTCCTTCTGGAGATCAAATTTTTGGCAACACTTTCAGATGGAACTGGCGGCTGTGATACTGGAAAGCTACTGAACAAGAAATAACATCACAGAGTTTTCAGCCCAGTGCCAGTTTGTGCCAAACCCCTTGTCTTCGTAAATGTTTATGAGTGGTCTCTACCACCTCATTAGAATGGAATTCAAAGACAACAGGTGCAGGCAGTGATTGCTCAAGCTAGGCCAACTCACTTTGTCATTGTGTTCCAAGTTTTACATTTAGAAGGATCTGTAGTGGGTAGTCTCTGAGACTTCTTTGATTTATTCATTCTATTTTATAAAATGTTGGCTGGGCACTTCTAAAAGCAAGCAACTTGCTTCCAGAGAGCCACAGTCTAGCTTGAACAACAAATGCTGTATGAAAGATTATGCAAATAATCATTTGATTACATTTCTGAAGAGTGTAATGAAAGACATATAAGCTATACGTGTATATGACAGTGAGATCTGCCTCATGGCCTCACGCAGTGTTAAGTGAGGCATTCTGAGACTTGCAGGATGAGTAGAAGTTCACCAGGCCAAGTGGAGTGGGAGAGGGAGGGAAGGGTACCACTCCAAAGACTTTGAGATGCCCTGGTGAGAGCTTTGAAACAGGATGGTACTTGGTTCCTCCAGAAAACAGAGTGAAGACAAGAGTGTCTGGGGTGTGCATAGTAAGCCAGGAAGGTAGCAGTGCAAGATGAGACTAGCAAAACAATCAGAGGTGAGATCTTAAAAAATTTTATAGGCTATGTTAAAAGATCATTCATTCATCCAATGCATTCAACAAATATCCACTGAAGGCTCAATCTGTTCCAGGCACTGTACTAAAAGCTGAACATACGGCAGTGATTGAAAGAGAAGAAAACCCCTATCCTCACATAGTTTAAGTACCAATGAACAGATGGTAGTAATGAAGACAGAAAATTTTAAAAATGAGTAAATATAAAGTAGGTCAATATATGCTATGAAGAAAAATAAAATAGTGTAAGGAGGATAGGCAATAACTAACACATGGGGTGCTATTTTACTAAGGTTCTTAAGGAAAACCTCATTCTAAGGGGCACAAGCAGATAAGTGAAGGACAGGAAATGTGAGTAAAGGAGATATCTGGGAAAAGAAAGTGTCATTAAGTAGGAGTTTTTGATCGATATTTCCCCCTAGAACTTACGTCATCCATGAAGTTAGTTTAGAAAAAAATTAAAATGTGATTCTCATTAACCTTTAACTGAAAATTAGTATTTCTTTCAATTATAAATTTTATCAAGAATCCAGGGGAGTCCTAACAACAACTGTAATTTTGTTACCCCAAAAATTTACAGATATTTTTACTTATATGACCTTGTTCAGAAATTTACACTCACCACTCATTTTACATCATGGCTATTGTTAGACTTGGGGCTAGATCTTGTTATTTTGATGAATTATTAAAGAAGTATATATGTTACTATAAAGCACATTTAGCTTAAAAATATTTTTAAAGTTTGTCTCCATATAATTGGTCACACTTGTAGTCCTGTGAATTTTATTTTATGACTTATGGAACATCATTCAGAGAGTGTGCATTGGCTTTACTTGACTGCCAGAAGACCTGTGCACAGGGAAGTGTTAAGGGCCGCTGTGTTAGAGAAAACAGGAGTAAAACCCCTCTTTTGGGAGTGTCATTGATGTGTTCAAGGGCTGCTCAGAAGTCAGTGAGGAGGAAGCAGAGGCAGGAAGTGGTAGGGGTGATAGGAGAAGAGATCAGGAAGAGATCAGGCCCGGATCAGCAGATCATGGTAGAGCTTTACATGTGCACAGTGAGAAACCATTAATGGGCTTAAGTTAAGGAGTAAAATTAAGAAAATTCAGAAAGACTAATGATAAAAAAAATAATAAATTAAAAACTAATTAATAAGCAGAAAATTCTGCCTAACTGGGATAATAGCTTTTCTCCTTATGAGAGTCATGAAAATACATTGCTTTCCTTCAAAGCATTTTGCTTGTTAAATCAAACGTTTCAGGGTCAGGGCTGTGGTATCCTTTAACAGTAGAAAATTAAGCCATGCGAATTAGAATACTATCTAGAAAAATTTCCTTCCTGCTTTCAATTATCTACATGCTGAGCTTTCTAAATTTGCATGTTTTTTTTCCCAATAAATTTGCCTCTTTTCCTCTTGTCTTAATTTACTTTACATCTGCAATACCAAAGTTTCCAGGGGTAAGACTTGAAGTTAACTAGAAGCATTTATTGTCTTGTGTACAAGGAAAGAAAGCAGATGTGTTTTTATCAGCTCTGCCATTGTGTGATTTTTAACGACATGTTTGCTTGGCCAGGCCTGCCCGTACTTCACAGTGTTGCTCTGTTAAACTTCATCTTCCCAGCTCAACATTCCTACTGAGCTACTTATTGCCCACTGTGTGGATTCTAATGGATGTTTCTTTCTTGTGACACATGAAAAATATATACCAGACCATCATCATTCTCATTCCTGATCACACAACTCTCCCTAGGTTAATTCTTTTGTACATTCAACATGTGTTTATTTACCAGTTTATTTTCTTCCTCCAGACAGGAAGATACTGGTTTAAACTGTTTTATTTTAAATAACTAAATCTAATATTCTTTCTGCTACTGTTCCAATAAAATATTTGTTCTCTTAGATCTTCCTTAGATTTAAAATTCAAGGAGTCTCTTTATGTCATTTCAGATTTTCTTTCTCTCCATAATATCTTTGATTTGTCTGTCTTGTTCACTTTGCTTTTTAGATACATGTATTCTTTTATTAGATGGCATCTATTAGAACTGTTTACAGAATGACTTTTTAAGAGAGAAAAGCACTTTTAAACAGAGATAAATGAAAGGAATTATAGTGATTTGCCAAGAGAGATTACTCAAGTTTTCTCTTGGAAGCTAAGAATTTTGAACGGACGTCATAAAATTGAAACACCAGCTTGGGGAACATAGACTTGGCCACAATAATTGCTCAGTGATTGTTTTTGTACATTCAGTTATCAAATATTTTAGTCTTTACTAACATTAGGCATGGCAACAGATATTTTGGGACATAGAGGTGACCATGCTCGGCATGATTTCATGCATTCATGGAGCTTGCAATAAAATGAGAAAGGTAGGAATTAAGCAAAATTAGAAACGATATACTCAACTGACATGAATTAAAAAAAACTATCATGTTCAAGAATGTGGTAGAGAAGCGTGTAACAAGCAGCCAGTCTGACTTCTCTAAGGTGACGCTGTTTATGCTGAGCCCTGAAGAATACATGCTGATCGCCCAGGTCATAGTAGCCTGGGAGAGAATTTTGGACAAATGATTTGGCATTGTCATGCATTGTGGCAAAATCTGAGAGAGTACAGGGGAATGTGCTAAAAGACAAGATTGAAGAAGTAGGAAGACTCAGATCACGGTGGGAATTGTAGACCATTTTAAGTTTTCTGTATTATATTCCCATGAGAAATAGGGGGAAAAAGATCAAGAACTTATAGCATGGAATTGATGCACGTATTTTATAAAGGAAGTGTCATGAAAAAATTATGCAAAATAAATTTAAGAAATAGAGTAAATGCTGGTATTTTTTTTAGAAAAGTATTTCTGTGGTAGCTTTTGGCAACGAGAAAAGAGAGGAGCTGCCTGCACAGCATAAGGGAAGCATAAACAAGAGAACTTGATGTCTGACTGTGTATGGGATGAGGAAGAGAGAGAAGGTACATGTGAGTCAGGATTTTGTATTAAACACCTAGATGGATAGTACTGCCTTGGACTGAGCTGAAGTACACTGCAGGGAAATATTTTTGAGGGGAAAAAGATAGACTCGATCTTAGATTGAGATATATTGAGCTTGAGATGTTGATGAGAAATTCAAGTAGAGGTGACAAGTGGTCAGTTAGATATATGAACCCTAATCTGACTGGCTTGGGTTTAAGACAACAGGAAACACAGAACACAGTAACAGTGAACAAAGCCATGGCTCTGTAGACAGTGAGCCCAGGAAAGGACCTAGAGAACAGTCCTGGGTTTTTAACATTCAGAGTCTATGAATCTGTGATACATGAAAAGATGTTTATTTTTTGTCAGGTTTCAGTTGAATCTGGCTTCTCATACAGAGATCTAATATAGGCATGGGCCTGTGACTTTGCTCTGGGTTAAGACTAAATGTAGTCTTGAGGGTGCTCCAGGCACTTGACCTGTACAATAATCACATGTCTGGAATGCAAACTTGAGAGGGCTGGAGGGCCATGTGATCTATGGCAGTACTGGGCCCTAGAGATTCAGTATAAAACTCAGATGTGGAGGTTCCTGAAAAAAGGGAAAAAGTTTAACTCATTATTGCAAGTTTTCTCCCTACTGTAAATTGTGATAAGTCACTTAGGAATGGAAATGAGAGGATGGACAGAAAGTAGAGAGGTAAACCAATGGCAGTGGCTGATTTAGGGGAGCCTCTGAGTCATCTAAGTCTCTAATGAAAAACAAATTTTCTGATGGGAAGGGTAGAATAACAACAAATTCACTGTTCTCCCTGCTGCATCACACTACATATGAATTTCTGCCTCACTTTGATATGCAGACAGACAGAGGGAACAGAGCCAAACAACGTACCACCTGTCTTGTGGGTTGAAATAAGCAAAATGCTGCAAGTAACATTGCCTGGTCTCTCTTCCCCTTAACATTAACCCAGACTGAGGGCTTAAAATTTAAGTAGAAATACAATTCTAATAGAATAGTGTCTCTTCAGTAGTTATTTATTTATAATTTCAACATCTTTCTTTTACTTTCTAAGATTAAAGCATTAGAAAGTAACAGATGAATGGATAAAGAAGATATGGTACATATATGCAATGGAATATTACTCAACCATAAAAAGGAATGAAATTGGGGTCATTTGCAGAGACATGGATGGACCTAGAGTCTGTCATACAGAGTGAAGTAAGTCAGAAAGAGAAAAACAAATATTGTATATTAACGCATATATGTGGAATCTAGAAAAATGGTGCAGATGAACCTGTCTGCAAGGCAGAAATAGAGGCACAGACATAGACATAGAGAACAAACGTATGGAAACCAAGGGGTGAAAGGGGGGGTGGGATGAATTGGGAGATTGGGATTGACATATATACACTACTATGTATAAAATAAATAATGAGAACCTGCTGTATAGCACAGGGAACTCTACTTCACTTTGCTGTACAGTAGAAAATAACACAACATTGTAAAACAACTATACTCCCCTCCAAGAAAAAGCATTAGGAAGTATTAAGAGCTGGCTGAATGGAGAGATATTGGAGATGTTTTAAATGCCAATCAACTTGGAATCTACTAGCACCTATAACTGACTGCTCAAAAAATGAATGAAAAACACTGCCATGGATAGATCTGTAAATCTGGGATAGATACTGGAGGTTTTTAGTAGCAAGAGAGGGACTATGAATACCTTATTAGTAAAGGTGGCGAGATTGAAAGGGTATTGGCCCTTTGGTATGCAGATGGTTGCATAATCTACCCAAGATGAATTCATGTTAAATTGTCAGGGAAAATGAAGGATGGATGAAGGCAAGAATAATGATAGATTAATTACATCCCAGCTCCTTTTGTAGCTTTCAGCACCTTGATGGGTGCGTGCACATACAAATTTCCATGTGACTTTTTAAGATTTATAATATGTAGGTGATATTTTTATATAAATTAGACTACAGTATTCTGTACTATAGTCTCAAATTATTTGGACTATGTGTGTATGTAGGAAAAATGATAAATGGAGCTAAGTGTACACCATGAGAATTTATTGAAGAAGTATCTAGAAATTAACTCATTTACTATTCCACATTTGCTTACTGAGAGTCTACCACCTGCCATAGCCCCGCTCTCTCCTAGGTGCTTGGGATGCTACAGTGAACAAAATAAAGTCTCTGCTCACATAGGTGTTACATTTTTATTAAGATAAATTATTAATAAAAAGCCACAAAAAAAAACAAGCAAATGTTTAGGGTGTAGCGGTGATGTTAAGGGCTGTGAAAAAATATAAAGTAGGAAAGGAGATGGACACATCATCAGAGTGGAGTGTGCCATTTTACAGTCATCAGAAGGTCACATTTGAGCAGAGGCTTGATTAAGGAAGGTGGGAGGACTTGGCAAAGATTGGGGGAGACCATTTTAGAGAGAAGGGACAGCAGGAGCAGAGGATCTAAGGCAGAGATGTGCTTTGTTTGTTCAAGAAGAGCAAGAAAAAGTGCCTCTCAGGCTCAACATGTCCTTGGCTATTTTTCCTTGTTTTAATGCTGATCTGCTTTTTATTTAATTTAATTTAATTTATTTATTTATTTATTTTTGATCTGCTTTTTAAAGAAAAGTCTCTTAGGAGACAAAAATTATTTAAGTAAGCTAACAGATTAATTTTTATACAAGTAGATGTGATAGATTGAAGCTATAATACAATTTCTTACAGAGATAAGTATGGGAGAATATATTTCTTTCTCAAATTACACAATTCTGTTTATGGTGGTCAGTAAAATGTTCCACTGAATACTGGTTCAACATTCAGTAATCATGGTAAAATAAAACGTGTCTCTATTTCTGTGGTTCTCTTTAAAGTGATTTATTTTCAGGGCAGCTCTCTGAAAAATGAACATTCTTTCATCCATGTAAGTACAGAAAAATGAAGCTCTACTACCTTCGATGCAGTTTGTGTATTTATTTTATCAGTCCTCAGAAGCCTGCAAAATATATTGAGTCATGAAATGGGGAACTTACTATCTATCCAAAACTATGTTTGCGATTGGAGATTTCTCTTACAGTAGTGGCTTGGTACCTGGTAAGCGGTTTTGAGATTTGATCAGCCCCAATCCTTAAAACGCAGTTGCCTTCCCCTGCCTGCTCCATCACATGAAAAGAAGTAACAACTTTCTCTTCCTGTTAGTCTAGCTGCTTAAAAATAACACATTCCAGCAAGGAGGGAGGGACATTACAAGCAACAGGACATATGAGACTTGCCAAGGGGGCCAGCATTTCCTGGCTCACAATTGCAGGAAAGGCTTTGCTCCATTATCAATGGGACCTGGATGCTTTGATAGGCAATTGTTTTAAAAGCTAAACAACATTTGCAGTAGAAATATTGTGTGTGTTTTACAAGGCTTGTGTGGAGGAAATATAGCACCAGATGGATCAGACAATAGTCTTGTCTCATGTTTTGTTCCTTTACTGGTAATAAAATAAAAACTAAAAAATATAGCCATATACAACTTTGCTTTTAATAAAGTCTCTGTTGTTTTAGAAAAGAATAGTGGAATTGTCATGAACAATACAGATTTCCTTTGCAATAATTGTTGATTTTAAAATGTACAGAAACAATGGAATATTCAAGACATCACAATCACTTTGAGCAAGGACATTCCTTATATAGCACACTGAATCCATCATTTCCAGAGGAATTAGGACAAATGATCAACTGTTTAGAAATATACTCCCCCTACAGTCAGGACAAAAGAATGACTTCTAAACAACTCGTTATTTAGGGAATATCTTGACTAATATTGCCTTGCTCTCTGAGCTCCTATAAGAAATTAGATGTAGATAGATAGATAGATAGATGATAGATAGATAATATATTATATAAATATGTATATTATATATATTCTCCACCTCTTAGAAAGTTCAGTAACTTTGACGATCTTTCAGAAGTGAGATCAGGAAAAGTTTTCTTTTTCTTTTTTTCTTTCTGAGGAAGCAGAGAGAAATGGACAAAAATAGATCTATATTAAATAAATACTATAAAAAATCTATTCATGATAAAGACTTGTGGGTACATGTCTTATCCTGAAGTGATAGAGAAGCTGACAATTTCTCTCTCAAATGCTGTGTGGCATTTGGTCATGTTCAGGCAGGTGCTGGTCTCCCTTGCTCTGGGTCACTTTGGTTAGAGGGTCTGCATAGACGGGGCACAATTCTCCATCCCTCTCCCCACATGAAAGCATACACTGATTAAAATATGTAGTCAGGCAAATTCTGATGCAGTGCTGGGATAATTGTGATTCCAACATGCTCTGATGTTACCCTTAAAGGGTCTCCCTCACTGCCTCCCTATAACTAAAAAGGTAGAGAAAAATGCATCCCAACTAGAGAAAGTAAAATTTAGACTAGATAAATATTTCACAAATATGCAAGCTAAGCTTGTGGTATATGTTTACAAGAGACGGGAATTCCCATCATACACTCAGCACCCAGTTATCTTCTTTCATGTTGAGAATATCGTATGCCTTTTTTGGATGAATAGTTGACATGTGCCCTGCATGAAATCTGTAATCCTGGCAATTCTGACTCTTCCCTAGAAATCATTTTTGTAGGGGAATAAAGTGATAATAATTTGATTCAAAAATTTACTCTGGTTGTGGTATGGAAGGAAAATAGAAAAGAAAGAAACTATTGGTAGAGAGATCAATTAATAGATGTTGTGAAAATACCTTAAGAAATATTTAGAAGAAAAAATCCAATTATATATTGAATATACTTGATAAAAGAGTGGGAAAGTAATAAAGACTTGATAATATTTCCATTTGGGATCATACTTAGATGGTAATTAAGATGCACCTTTGTCATTTATAGTAGCCAGTATTATGTAGTTTAAAAATTTTCCAAATCTTAAACTATGATGTTGGAAATTTGCTTTGCAGTGAACAGTGTAATTTCATTTTATCAGCACATGGAAATAACACTACTTAGAAAGAAATAAATGGGTATGTATTACTGCCTTTAGATGACTTTAGTTAATAAATTAATTTTGTTCTTTGCTTGAATTTAATTAATATACATTTTAGCAATCAAGAGGTGTTTTAAAATATTAAAATTGAGGTAGTATAAATTAAAATCATGAGAATTATAATACATTCTGATTTCCTCCTTTTTTGGCTTGAAGACTGCCCTTTAATTTATATGATGATAAAAGACACAAATGATCAAAATAAATTGGCTAGGGCTTCCCTGGTGGCGCAGTGGTTGAGAGTCCGCATGCCTATGCAGGGGACACGGGTTCGTATCGCGGTCCGGGAAGATCCCACATGCCACGGAGCGGCTAGGCTCATGAGCCATGGCCGCTGAGCCTGAGCGTCCGGAGCCTGTGCTCCGCAACGGGAGAGGCCACAACAGTGAGAGGCCCGCGTACAGCAAAAATAAATAAATAAACAAACAAATAAATAAATTGGCTAGTCTGTTTATTCTATTTTTTCATGTGTCTACCCACTACAATTTGCCATTTATTTATTAAAGAATATGCTTATGTAATTACATACTAAACATATGCTTATCAGGTGGTGATTCAGTATATGGTTTCAGTTGCCAACAGCAAAGCAGATTTTTAACAGGATTTGTTCAGGAAAACAGAAATTACTCAAGATAATTGAAACAGGAAGGTATATCATACAGGGAGTCAGTGGCTTAAAATTTTTTTGAAAGGACTGGCAGAACAAAGTTCATGGAAAAGAGTAAAAAGTTTTCAGCAAATTAGGATATTTTAGAGCTGCCAAGAAATTACTGTTGATGATTTCAGGTGCCTTGAAATTAATTTTTTTAACTGATCTTTTCTTGATTTGCTTGATTTTAATCAAAATGGTCTGCAGAATATAGAACGGGCTAACTGTACATATTTGGATTCTTATATGTTTATACGATTCACCATTGTTGCTGCCAGGCATTATTTCCTTCTGTCAGCTTGCTTATATGTATGGTTCCTATGGCAAAAAGATAAAATTCTCTTCAGGCACAAGCTGCAAATAAATTAATTCCAATTTCAAATTTATCAAATAACAACCAATTTTTCATCCTAAAATAATTTTCCAAGTTGTTTATTAAACAAAGAAATTTAATTTTAAGCCTTCTAAAAATTAATGAAAATACTCAAAAACATATTTTTCCTGTGTCACCTTTATGTGAGCAAAGAGTTTGAAGGCTGCTAAAATAATAGGGATGAAGTAACTACTCCTAATTAAGGGGCTAAACTGGATGGGTCAGGTTTATGAGTGAGTGAAATCTAAAGGGGATTTGCAGTCTTCAGAGACCAGAGCTAGGAAAGGAAGAAGTCAGAAGATTTTTGGAGAAAAAGGTAATCATTTGCCTTTGAGAGCTATATTTGAATGTTTGGTAGGGACCCCTCTACTGCCCATGGTCAGGTAGTACCAAAGCTATTGGGCTAAGAGAATCTTTGGAGACTATAAAGACCACTGAGGAATGAGCATAGTAGAGAAAGCTATACAGGCCATGAATAAGGAGACAGAAAATTGTTTGAATATTAGCTTTGTTGATTACTAAGAGGGAGACTTTGAAGATATTTCTTAACTTTCCCAAGTATAGAATTTTAAATCTGTAATAAGTGTATATGTCTTCCACATTCTCTTCATTGTGTTGCACATAAACTAATTTTTGAGAAAGTCTATCTACCCTTTCTGTTTTGAAATCTGATCTGGTAGGAGAGTACATCTCCATTTGCCCAAATCTCATGGACCATGCCGAATTCTGAGGATCTTACCAGAGCAGCAAAAATTCACATAGAAGTTTTATAAAATACTTGAGTGGACTTATATAAAATCACTCTATAGTTCTACCGTAATACTTCTTTGAAATATCTTGGAGTCCTTGAAGTGTAGAGGTGGTGGGTAAAGTAGTGAGGATGTCCAAAGAATCTTATTTCCAGGGAGAAACATATTATTTGACATAAAGAATGAGGAGTAAAACTATTTTTACAATCTAGTGGAAGAAGTTAAATTAAAAAGATAAATCAAGCAAAGTATTTTTTAAAATTAACGACGGTATTTGTAAAATAGAATTAGGCTCAGACGTAATATTTACTTTATTTTTAATACTGGCTCCTAATGGAACTTAAAAACAGCTGGTTTTGTTGATCTAATGGTTCCATGTAAGACTGAATAGGCAGAATCAGAATCATTAAAATTCCATTTTCATCAGATTTGTGCTTGAGAAAACTAAGTATACTTTCATAGTAATTTATTATAGACATTTCTTTGTTTGTCTTAGATATATTATTAAAATGACAGAAGGGGATGAGATGAAATAGTACAGCAATTACACAGTTTAAAACTTTTCAATTATAGAGAAGCATTCAACTGCATCCTTCATTACCACCGTCTGTGTTGTATATATCACTTTAAGATTAATAGCAGGCAAGGTTTGTTTGTTTCCTTGTTTATATGGCATTCAGATCAAGATAGGTTTTTCCCATCATTGGAGAATATTGTAAAAAGACAGTTATCTTTCTTGGATAGTAGGACATTCTCAAGGTTTTTCCCAGACTATCTCCCCACTCCCTCAAAAAACATACTGTACTGCCTCAAATCTGACATATTTTTATTCAAAATAAACAGTACATTATCTTTTTACCTAACCTAGTAAAAGAAAGATTTTTGATAGTTGCATATTCCCATCTTCTGGAATGCTAAGTACAAGATTGGTTTAAATTTCAACAATAAGACTCAGGATTGGAGAAAAGCTGTCATTTCTGGTTTCCTAGAAATAATTTAATGTTCTGAATTGCATCTCCTCCTAGTGGCCTCATAGAGTTATCGCAATTTCCAGTGTGAGTAGCTCACTTTTAAATTCAAATCAATTCAGTTCAGCTCACATCACTTCACTTCAATTTAATTCAATTCACTTTTGTTCAATTCAATTTCACAAAAATTTATTGAATACTTACTGAACACAGTGAACACTCTGTTAGATGTTGCAGATTGAAAAGTGCAAAGGACTTCCATCTTTACCACAAATGAACTAATTTTATGAGCCAATGATTTTAATCACTGGCTGTAGCATATTTATTTATTTTTATTCTGTTCTCTTAAGTTAAATAGTAACAAAATAGTTAGTGCATTCCAATACAGATAGTTGGCTAATCCTCCTGTCCAAAGATGGCACCACTACAAAGGCTAAGTCAGCATTTGGCAGACAGAATCACTGTGCTGAGGTATCAAAGTCTAAATACAAAGTATTTGGGGTGCTTGAATGTAGTGGAAAGCATGGTATAATGAATTACTTCTGAGAAGGCACCATGCTGGACTGGAAATGAATTAGCTTTTGGATTGGTGTCAGATATCCCTTTCTAGCCTGAATTCTGATACCAGTTGTGTGATCTAAAACATGTTACCCCAGGAGATCAAGATGGCAGAGTAAGGGCACATGGAGCTCATCTCATCCCACGAACACAGCAAAAATACATCTGATTAGTAATAAAATGCCTTGATTGGTAATAAAATGCCCACCATAAAACCAGTAGTTTTACCCACCCTTGCTTTTACACCATTAGTGCAAATGTTAACACTGTGAAATAAATAATTTGTGTCTTAGAATTATTATGAAAATAGTTTGATCTTATAAAGGGGTTGAGGACCTCCAGGTATCTATGTCATACTTTTAGAGCCACTGACTGACAAAGACGAAGGGCATACTCTGAACTGGGTCAACTATAGGATCCCATGTTAAGTAAATAAGTAAATAATTAAGATGACCCACCGACATTTCTAATAGCATTTATCAACCATAGAGGCATGAATTGAATCAAACTAAAAGAGGTATTATGGGTGGCATTTAGACTGAAAAAAATCACTAAATGATTCTCATGTATTGATAGTTTTTGCCTCCCAAAAAGCAAAAGAGAAAAAAAGCTTGCTTTCTGTAGTAGATTTCATTATTTACTCTTGTCAAAATATTCACTGTCTTCTCTATAGGAGGATTATAAATTCCTTCTCTGTTGACAGCCTAACTATATGATTCATTTTATCTAATGAAATGTGAGCAGAAGTAATGGGTGACACTTCTGAAAATAAGCTTTAAAAGATATTTCATAGTTTCACCTTTCTTTTGCTGCAGACTCAGCAATTTCCCAGCATGAGGACTATGTGGACCCAAACACAGCCAAGTGATTATATAATGTGAGCATTAAAAAAATATTGTTGGGAGCCATCAGTATTTTGGGGTTGCTTTTCACTGTTGCATAACCGAGCCTAAACAGATACAACCTCTATGAAATGTGATGCAACTGTCATAATGAAATCAGGCTAACGTTAAGATACAAGGATAATACAAAGAGACCTCAAAACAGTAGGGTTTTCTGAGATAAGGAAATATGGTAAGGGAATTAAAATTCAATAGTTGAACTTAAGTTATCATCAAAGGCAATAAAGGGCAGGGTTCATGCTGTAGAAAAGGAAGATAGAAAACTAAATCAATAATTACAGTTTACATTTATAAACTGCCTACTAAATACTACGTCTGTGCTAACTCTTAACAGATTGTCATCAAATCCTCACATGATTTTAGGCTATTGATACTATTATTATCATCATTCAACTCATATGAAGAGAAGGCTTATAGAGATGAAAACATTTCTTAATTTGAACCAGGATTTAATCCCAGGCAGTCTGATTTAGGGCCTTATCTCTTAATCACTCTGCTCTTTAAATAGGACATTTGCTTTTTATTTTTTTTTTTGCCACTCAACATCAATTTTCTGTATATAACAATTCCAGAAGTCTCCTTTGGAATAATTTCCCCATCTCGTTTTCAATCCTTTGTTTGGAATTGAATTCACCAGATCCACAGTGATTGATTCAAGTGGGCATATTTAAATTGGGGTAGTTGAGAGCCAATCCAAGGACATTTGTGTAACAGTTAAGGGGGAGAAACTCTTTTACCCCCTGGGATTTATTGACAACTATCTTGTAGTAATGAAGGGCAAAGCCAGAACCAACAACTGAGAAATCAGAGCGAAGAAACAGAATGAGAAAACCCAACTCTAGGTCACATTGCTTGATCCTTGAACCAAATCACACATGAAGTCAGATTCCTCCTGGATGCTCTGAGTTTGTGAAACTCTAAATTCCTTTTATCATTTACATAAATTTGGTTCAAGTTTTCTTTCATTTCTACCTTAATCACTCTTCTGACTTGTCATTTTTTTTTTTGTTAATGTGTGTGTCTCTCTCATTAGTGAATTCTTTGATAACAGAGGCCATTGCTACCTCGCTCTTTCTTCCCAAGGCCAAAGACAGGCTGAAGTAAATTCTCAATGACTAAAGAATCTCTCAAAGAACCAAACTATTATGGTTTGCTTGATGTAATAATGACGTAAACATAAATGTCTTTAATTCTACTTTTTGTCCATTTGCTGGAGTGACATTAATCTTATTTATGATGATGGTAAATGGAATGATTTATAATCTTTAACCTACTTCAGCAGAATTTGAGATCATGGAATGCACAGTTTTGTGTGTGTGTGTGTGTGTGTGTGTGTGAGAGAGAGAGAGAGAGAGAGAGAGAGAAAGTAGTTTCTGGGTTTTTTTTCTTCCATTTAAATATTGAATTTGAGCATGACCACAGCAAAGGGTAAGATTCAACATACATACAGTGTGTCAGATTGTTACTTGAAGGACTGGGCTGCAGTGCCTGTGCTATTCTCATCACCAGCTGCTCTCTACACAGCCATGGAGCTGTGCAGTTGTGAAGTACAGTGTGAAGTACATCAGGATGGAGTTCCATTAGATAAAATGGAAAAATTATTTGGTACTCTGTTTCCCATATTTGTTTGAGAAGATTAAGTTAACATTTGATTCACTGTTAACCCACACTCTCTACCATAAGCAAACTACATAAGATTTGGAGATCATCTTTAGTGAAATCCTTCATCTTACACAGTTGCTTTCACTGTTAAGTAATTCAGCTAAAATTTTCTATTTTTCCAGACTTTGGAAGCCCTAGAGTCATAGAAGTTTAATGTTGGGAGAAGCTTTGGTGATAAACTAACACTTTGGTTTTGCTGACTTTGGAACAAACAGAAGGGTAAGTTGTTTACTTAAGGCCACCCAGGGAGGACACCAGAACTTGAATCCAGTTTCCAAAGTCTCAATCCAAAAATTTTTACACTTGATGTTCTACTTACCTTAGAGTTCAAATTAGAGTAGAAACAATACTTTCTTACATATTCTCTTTTATTTGGAATCAGATCTCTTTACTTTTACAGAAGAATTAAGAAATAGGTATACCTGACCTTGGAAAATAATCTTTTTGAACGATGAGTTACTTTCCTAGCATAGCTAATAGGGTTTTTTTCTAATATTATTTTGTTTATTCCAGTTATTTTACTAAACATTTGCTCTTCTAAAAAAATCATAGCTTTCATGATATATTTCCTATTTGTTTTCAGATGACTTAACTTCCAAAAGCCCTAACTTTGAGAAATCTCAACATTGTCTTGTATTAACTTTTTATAAGACAATTTGTACCTTCTACAATAATTCAGTTTGTGCCTTACCTTTTTAGATTTGAAAGAATTCAATAACAGTAGTCTAGTATACACATTGAATACAATGAAAACTAGTAGAAAATTTACAGAAGACATTCTTTCAACTGAAATTATTCACTTTTCCCTGAGAAACATTGACCTATGCCCATATCATTCTGAATGCTATGGCCAATTTAAAATTTTCTTGGCTATGTTCCAACTTTTGGGGAGAGAGAACTATATTTTTTGTTTTTATATAATTTTATAAAAGTTTTATAGTCCTTTTGGCTTAAAATAATTACAGCCCTCTTTTCCTAATGATTACGATCTCACTTTCTCATGTCTGTACTCATCTACTTATTCTGAATCAATTAATAGGTGGAGATACTCGATTCCAACCATAAACTTTATTACAGAAAAATATTCCATAAATAACTAAACCTGCATCTTGAATCATACAAGTACAGCTACCTAAATAACAATACGATATAACAATTCAAATATCAATAAAGTTATTGATTGGTACCACATAATCTCCTAACAGAACAGTTTATAAGAAGGCTATCGGGGCTTCCCTGCTGGTGCAGTGGTTGAGAGTCCACCTGCTGATGCAAGGGACGCGGGTTCGTGCCCCGGTCCGGGAAGACCCCACATGCCGCGAAGCGGCTGGGCCCGTGAGCCATGGCCGCTGAGCCTGTGCGTCCGGAGCCTGTGCTCCGCAACGGGAGAGGTCACAACAGTGAGAGGCCCGCGTACCGCAAAAAAAAAAAAAAAAAAAAAGACTATCAATGTCAATATTTTGAAGCTTGAGACCAAGTATGTCACTTAAACTTTCTTAGCCTCAGGTGTAGAATAATAATTGGGTTATTGAAAAATGTATATATGTAAAATGCTTAAAAGTGGTCAGGGTTGCCAAGGAAATTGATAGTTGTTACTCTGTAGTTCCCCTTTCTAGTTTAGAGTATTTCACTAATCTTTAACCTTTGCAACATCAGTGCTATTTTTATGCTCACTTGGATTGGTGTCACAGAGATGTCACTGTTGCTCACATTATGATCAGAGGAACAAGAAAAAACAGTTTCTTTGTTTTATTTTGTCTACAAGAGTTCTGGCTTCCCTTATGATTAGTTGGAAATAAAAAAAGAACTACATTTAGTCCAATTTGGTTTAAAGCTTAATCCAATCCAGTAATTTTAACAGTCTTTTAAAAAAAATGACTGCTTGACTCTTTTATTTCCACTCTTCCCATGCACTTGATAGTCTCAAAGATGGTGTTAGGTTGAATTCGGGGATAGAGCCAATTGGGGACTTTTATGAACATACAGGGGAAAAGGGAAGAGTCTTCGGATCCATCAGATATTTATTGGTTTTCAGACCAGTGCTGAGTGGGTGTTCCATGTGTGCTGTAGTATTTCGCTGGCCTGGTCCTTTTTCAGGATTTTCTGCTGGCATTTGCTGCTGACATCTGGGGCTGATGAACACAAATTGCAATTTTTCTTTGCTCAATCAACAGCTCTCTGCTTACTCAGCCCTTGCTGCTTTGCAGACTCTCTGCCACCTCCTCTGTCTGGATCAAGTCACTCCACTCTTGGTCAAGCCACTCCACTCTGTCATAGCAGGTTCTTGCCACGTGGAAACCAAGAGAAGCTTGGGAGATCATTCCAGACTCTATTTACCTATGACCCCATTTCTTTGTGCCTTAACCATACTGTTCCACCACATGGAGGCATAGGCTTCTTCGTGCAGACTTTTCCAAGTGTCCCAGATGGAGAACTGGACAAGATCTCTTTGTCCTCAGCTTCCTTATCAACTAATGGACCACACCCACTTCTGAAGGCCAAACGCAGAGAAATATCCCAGATATAGGATATGTATCTGACAGCTTCCTTTCCTGGTATTTGCCTATAATGCCCAGGATTCTGAATGTCTGTTTATTTCTTCCTATCAGCCTAGGGCTTCCCGCTATTGTCTAGTTCACAGAGTTGGAGTCTTGAATGGTTAAAATGGGAGGTACAAAAATTTAAAAACTAATTTCTTCCTCAGCCATGCTTGGCTTTCAAATCTAGTAGCTTCTTGAAAATTCATATTTGTAATATCATAATCTGAATATTGATGTTTTATTTTCCTTTGCACTCCTACTTTAATAGTGTTAATCACTTTGAAGCAGATAGGTGCCTAGGGCTAACTAGGGAGAAGGTCTTGTCATGAAAATGCAAATGACAACCCTTTAACTTTTTTTTCAAATATGATTTTTAGTATTTACACTAAACTATTGCTATCTTTTCTATTTAAATTATTTATACTTATGATTTCAAATCAAAATTCTAATAATTCAATGCTTAAACCAGGTTACATGACAATATATTTTGTTTCTATTTGTTTTTATCAGTTAATGTATTAACCTTCATCAAACAAGGAATAACACATATTCAGATACCATATGAAAATAATCTTTTCTTATGGTTCTTATAACAGTAAAGAGCAAACTGATAATCCTTAAATTGCTTATGAAAATGAATACAATTTTAAATAAAATTTGATATTTTAAATTAAAATTATTGAAATAAAAATATTTAAATACTGATCAGATTAGTCACCCACCTACATTTATTAATGTAAGTAATGTGTGAGCTTTTTTCTTTCTTTTTTCCTTTCTTTCTTCCTTCCTTTCTTCTTTCTTTCTTTCTCTCTCTTTCTTTCTTTCTTTCCTTCTTTCTTTCTCCCTTTTTTCTTTTCTGAATCCATTTTAGGCTATCACCATGAATTCCAGCATTAATCCCAGCATGATTTTATGTAGAAAGAAGTGGTCAAGATAAACATTCATAGGGACTTCCCTGGTGGCACAGTGGTTGAGAGTCCACCTGCCAGTGCAGGGGACACAGGTTCGAGCCCTGGCCCGGGCAGATCCCACATGCCGTGGAGCAACTAAGCCCGTGTGCCACAACTACCGAAGCCCGTGTGCCGTGCTCCACAATAAGAGAAGCCACTGCAATGAGAAGCCCACGCACTGCAATGAAGACCTAATACAGCCAAAAATAAAAATAAATAAAATAAATTAAAACAAAAAACAAAGAAAAACTTTCATAACATGGTAAGCAGAATGTAGAATGGGCTGAGAGAATCTTGCTGAGAGAGTTGTACACTCTGTTATGCATGACTGAGTATCATATTTATTCCTAAACTACTTTCTGCCATTATTACACGTTACTTTTCCCCAAAGTGTATATATTTAAAATTTATTGACGTGTTTCCCTTAAACACTTAAACCCTCTTGCATTTAATGCACTGAAGTAATGCACTGCCTTAATACATAGAAATATTCATTTATTACAATGAAATATGTAATAGTATTCCTTAATAGAAATACTCATTTATTGTAAGAAAATATACATTAGAACCTAAAATTTTTTATTAAATTCCATTCAAATAAAGGAGGTAAGTTTCCTAAATACATGGCAATCTCCTATCCAGAGGACGTTGGAGAGGTTATAATTATTGTATACTTTCTTATGCATATTATATACTTCTTTGTAGATGTTCCCATTAAATAAAATTTCATTTCCATATGTTTAAAATTTGTTTTTAAGAATACATTTAACATAGTTAATCTAATCTAAGCTAATGTATTTAATCTTTTTTAGGTCTCCTCTGAGTTGAATTATCTTTCTATCGCTATCTGTGGAATGGGAATTAAAATTATAATACTAATTATAAGGTTCTCCCAGTCCTGCATATCTGGAGATGAAAAATGTCATGTTTAAAAATGAAAAGGTAAACAAAGAATGGCAAAAATTTTTGTAGAAAACATTATCATTCTAATTTGTATTTTACTAAAGTTTAGTTTTGAAAACTTGAAATATTTGGTTTTATAAAAATCTATACACTATCTACAAACTAACTTCATTATGGGTGAGTAAATTTTACATATTTAATAATTTAAGTATTAAAAATGTAGTGGTTATAACTTAGCTTATCTTTACAATTTAAAATAACATTATCATTACAGTTTTGAATGAAGAAATGAAGTAAAGAAAGTAAAACAACTAAGAAAATTAATGAATAAGAAATGGTAAGACAAATAATACCAAAATTAAATGAAATACAGAATTTTAAAATGGCTGGATAAAATTTAAGAAAATAAAACTATTTGTGTGTTTTGTTTTGTTTTTTTCCTGTCTGAGCACTACTCAGATTACTTTTGTTGATATTATTTTCAAATTTCTCAAAACATATATTAAGTATTTTCCACAGAAGAGAACCATATGTGCTCTTTAAATATTGGCTAAGAAAACTCCCGTGGATAAAATGAATATTAGCACGGCACAAAATGTAAGTTGTGACCACATTTTGCTCAAACTACCTCAGTATTTTAAAGTTAAAGGAGGAAAATTATAACTCCTAAATTTAATTTCTGTGAAAGTTAAGAGCAAATCAACAAATGAATAGCAAATGAGCTCTTGTTCCCATGCCTCATGAGCTCAGTCCCTATATAATATCATACACTTTGAAGGAGTTACCCTTGATTCAATTTGTGGTGATTAGGTTCTTACCAGAATAAAACGAAGACCATCTTGGTCTTGCTTTCCACTAGAGAAATACTATGCCTCACCTACACTGCAGAGGTCAGTATACTTCCAGCCTACGTAGAAATTCATTAAATTCTAGAATGATTCTGCATTGTAAAATTATATAGATACATAGATTAAAAATTTGTACCTATGAAAACATGCAATTACATACAAATGTCATATACTTATGACATATCCCTGTCACATACATACCCACAGAAACATTGAATTAAGGAGTAAATTAGGAAATAGATATTTGGCAAATATGGCATTCCCTTTCTGGATATTTTCTAGCCATCTCCACAATCCCTACCTTTCTTTGCAAAATTCGAAGGAACAAAATGCTATTCTGATTGTTAACTTCAAAAAAGATATAATTGAGGTATAAGCATTACAAAATCTGCTCAAAGAATCAATTGAATGAGAGAGTAGATGGAGTTCCATTTTAAAACTTTATTTTGAAAAAAATTCTGAAAAGAAATATGGCTTAACATTAATTTGTGAAATTATAAATAATATGGGTTGCAGAAAACAGCTGGATTAAATCTCTCAACCAAGTGGATTGTACTAACTTCAAATTGTTGCCACAAACCTCAAACCCAAAACAACTCTTTTCCTATCCTCACTTTTAGCTGATGCTCTTGTCAAATATTTTAGTGAGAAAATAAAAGCAGCCAGAAATAAACTTCCACAAGCTCCTGATGATACATCTACCCTCCTACTAGCATATGCTCTGGATTTTTGCCCATTAATAGAGATGAATTTTCCAAGTTCCTATCTAAAATCATCTCCTCCATTGTAGACCAGATCCCATCTGCTTTAATCCACCTCTGCTGTGTTCCTCTATCACTTCTTCATGCTCTCTCCTAAATCATGGACTTTTCCTCTAATTGTTCTCATATGCACGCAAACGTTATTATTTTCACAATTTTAAAATAAATAAACTGAAAACTGCTCTTCTCAACAATTTGCCCACAAACTTCTGCATCATTCTCTAGTCCCCTTCAGTAACATCCCTACAAAGAGTTGTCTATGCCCATTCCCATTCTCTCTTCTAAGTAAGAGTAACAGCAGTTTCATCTGGTGATCCTGCCTCTACCTAGTCTTCTTTTCCCTACCCACCTGCTTAACACTGGAGTGCCCCCAGTACAGTCTTTAGAACCCTTCCCTATCTATTCCCACTTCTCTGATAATCTCAGAGTTTTAAAACCTATATTCCAATGACTCTCACATTTATGTTTCCAGTCCACACATATTTCCTGAATTTCAGATTCATGTATCCAAATGCTTACTTTAAATCTTCTCTTGGATGTCTAACTGATAACTTATTTTCGAACTGAACTCCTGATCTTTCCATCCCACCCCCACTTCAACCCACCCTTCCCTGGAAAATTCTGCTTTTACAGAGTCTGCCTCTCAGTGAACGGCATCTCATTTTTTTCCATTTACTGAAATCTTAGAGTTATTCTCGACTTCTTTTTTTCTCTCACACCCTAGGTGTATATTTACAATTATAATATCTTCTTGATTTATTAACCCTTTAATTATTATATAATAACTTTTTGTCTCTTGTTACAGTTTTGCCTTAAGGTCTACTTTGTCTGATATATGTATAGATACTCCTGCTTTCTTTTGGTTCCATTTGCTTGGAATATTTTTTCCATCCCTTCATTTTCAGCTTGTGTGTGTCCTTCAAGCTCAAGTGGGTCTCTTGTAGGTGACAGTAGTAGAGTATTCTGATTTTGATCATATACTTAACATTATCAGTGAGTTTTATATTTTCATTTGTCTTCATGTTACTAATTAGCTTCCTTTCATTTCAGCTTGAAGAAATCCCTTTAGCATATCTTATAAGCAGCTCTAGTGGTGATGAACCTCCTTAGTTACTTTTATTTTTAATTGGTCTGCGAAAGTCTTTACCTCTCCTTCATTTCTGGAGGACAACATTTTTGGGTAAAGTATTTGTGGATGGCAGACTTCTGCTTTTAGCACTTTGGTTATATCATCCCACTCTCTCCAGGCCTGCAAGGTTTCTGCTGAGAAGCCTGCTGACACCCTATGGAAGTATGTCACAATTCACTTTGTATGTGACCTTGTATGTGGCAATTCACTTTTCTCTTGCTGCTTCCTAGAGTCTTTCTTTGTTTTGATTTTCAAGAGTTTGACTATAATGTATTTTGCTGAAGTCCTCTTTAGATTAAAAGTTATTCTGTCATCTTGCTCTTTCTTATTTGTTTTCTGAATGCTGATTTAGTTCTTTGGTTCCTTTTTGCTCTTTTTCTATCTTCATTTATTATTTGACAATTTTTTGTACCTTCATCTTTTGTGTTTCTACTACAGGTTTTTCCTTTGTGATAATCAAGAAGCTTACATAACACATTTTATAGTTATGATAGTCTATTTTAAGTTAATCACAGAGTTTTATACCAAACTAAAATCTTATGTAAATATTAAGAAATAAAGCATATTTATTAACAGGAGAAAAAGTTTAATATTCTATTTTCACATGATTATATTATGACTGAAAGTGCCTTCTATGCTAATTTACACTAATATGGAAAATGTTTATGATCAAAGTTTTAGTGAAAATTAAAAAAAAAACTAGTTACATATGATTATCAGTAGATAAAGACAAACAGTAATAGAACAACAAAGGCAAAAACAAGAACAATAATGAACTACATAAAAAAGAGACTAGAAAAATAGATTATCTTTTTATGAGCTATTTTCTTTGGGTAGTAATTTTTAAAGTTTTTTAAAGTTTCTCATGTTCTCTAATTTTTCTTTGTGGGCTTGAGTTATATTAACAATGGGAAAGTACTAAATTTATTTGTTTAATTAAGTACAGCATACACAGATGACTTGATTTAATTTAAAATTGTACTTATAGTAGGCAGCTTCCACCTCCCAAATTATTACACATATTTTTCTCCTTTTGGATAAAATACATGATTTTTAATTTAATGTCCCACCTTCATATGTCTCCATATTTACTCATGTAAGTGGTGTGGAGAATTAACATGTAGACATCTATTGAGATAATTTTCATATATATGATCATCTATATATTTAGTAAATATCTATAGAAGAAAACCCCAAGCACAACTCTGTCCCTTCCTCTCATTAAACTAGTTTCTGAGATTCCTTTATAATGGAATAAAGCTGATAATTTCAAAAGATTCTGAACAATCAATTCCCTTTATACTTGTTGGTTTTTCCTTTCACGAGATGAAATATTGAATGTTCTAAAAGTTAATTTCAAACATTAGCATTATTATTAAATAAGTTTTCTACTTTGGGTATTAAATATTACATATATTTATCTTAATATTCTTTGTTTTTTTCTTAACTTAATGACCTAACTTGGCTAGCTTCACTTTCTCTATTTTGCTTCCAATTGTCTTCATGTTTCTTTGTTTAACATCCATTTTTCTGCCTAGTTATGTCTCTGAGGGAATGCTTGTCAGATTCCTTTACTAAGGGAATAGACTCCTGTGACACCCCAACTTGGTGGTTTGGACTGTCTCTCTTTTAGCACACTTTTTTTTCTTATTTGTCACGTGGCATTTTGTAAACCATTTCCTTTCCAGGAGTCTATAAAAAGCTACATTTTCTCTGTGGTAGAAAACAAAAATTGTTTATTATTTGTAAAGGTACTGAAAGCATGACAAGTACTGCAAACTACCTGATTTTTGAAGTGAATAGAGTCTGACTTATTTCTCTTCCAAAATATGACTTGAAAACATACCAACTAAGAGACATTTTGGGGAAAATGATCTGTAAAATTGTAACACATCTAAGATCAGAAACAGGAAACATCTTTTGGTCTAGAGATATTTTTATTTTATGATTTTTTTCCTTTTGATGTCTCTTCTTTCCATGTAGACGCACTCACTATCACCTTTAGCTTTTGTCTGCCTTTGGAGGAAATTCTTTAGAGTACTCACAGAACTTTTCAAAATAAACTAATTGTTGCTGATTCTCTACCTTTAAAGGAAAAGTACATTTTGGAAACAGTAATTTTAAAACTTCCTTAGCAAGATTACTTAATAGCTATAAAACAGAGATCAGGCATTTTAAAATACCTTCCATAAAAGACAGATCTGTGGATTCTAAGCAAAATGCTATATCAAATGTGATAATAATATAGCCAGCTTGAAAAAAAGTTCATAGACTAATGAAATGTAACATATCCATTATTAAATCAAGACAATATACTAATAAATGTATGTTTATTTAACTTCTTAATACATGTTCTTTAAGTAAAATTGTTCCATTTTGTGTTTAAACTTCAGTGTTAGAGGTACAAATTAAGGCTAAAGATAACTCCCCTTTGTAAAAAGGGAAGAAAGATTTTAAGGGAGCAGAATGAATCTAGGAAACAAAGTATATAATTAAAAAAACAACCATTATTAGTTCAAAGACTCAGTAAGCTTTTCAGAAAACATCACTAAAGATGAAGAGAGGTTTGGAGTTGAATGCATAGGATTATATTTAACTGTGGTCTTGTTTAAAGTGCTAAATTGCTAAGAAATATCAAATCATAATACCAAGGTTGTAGCATTTTACTGGGAAGGAGTAAATTTTATTGATTTACAAAGAAAAATTAAATGGCATTTCGGACATCAGTGTAATTAGTGTTGGTGTTTCTTTCTATAGTCACCTACCACTGATTTAGACCTAAATTTGAAGCATTACACTAGTTAGGTATATGGCTATTAGCACCTTGCAGAAGAACACATGTGAGGGTACTGGATTTTTTTCTTTCCTTCTTTCTGTTAATTGGTTCTTCTAGTTTTCATTTTCCTGTAACTTTAAATGAAAAAAATCAAGTTTGTGTGTGTAGCAAGGGGGTACCTAGGAAAACCCTAAGAACTATGTGTCTGTGTGTGGTGAGATTGAGAGTAGGTGGTCTAAAGGGTCATTTGACCTAGCAAAGGGGCCAATGAAAGGAAAATAGTGTGTGAACCATTAATCTCAAGCTTGTTTACACAACTGTAATTTTGTATTGCTTGTTTACTGCCACTCTGATGACAGAAACAGTTCTTCCTTGAATTAGCAGCAGGCTCCTGGACATCATGCTTAAAAAATTATTTGTGATAACAAGTGATGATAATATTTAATAAAATAGTTTCATATAATCTGATACTTTTAAGTGGGAATGATCTTTGACTATGTTAAAGAATTGACAAATTAACTCTATCAGGTAAATATTATGGCTTTAGTGCTTACATTTCTATAAAAATAACTTAAATTTGAGAAAAATAACATGTTTCTGCAATGTAGTAATACATACTTCTAGAGAACAGTTTCTTTTTTTTTTCTGTCATACCAGATTATTGGCTTAATATATATTTTGAAGATCTTTTATATTCACTTTATCCATTATCAGTGTTATAAACTCTTTGGGTATTTTATTCATGCTATTTCCATTGAGTTTTATCTCTGGGTAGACTCTTTTAAAAATATATATTTAGGCTAAGTAGTCTTTTTGGTAAAGTTTCCAGAATTTCTGCATAACAGGTGATTAGTTTGTGACGTAAATAAAGTCCAAAATAAATTGTGAAGATCTAAATTGTGAAAATCTATCTTTCACCCCAAAATGTCTTATTTCATTTAAAATTTTCACTGAGTGTCTACATGTACCAAGCACTAGGCTGAGGATGGAACACAAAACATATGCCATTCCAAGACTCCCAGAATTTGTAGCTGTGGTGGAGACTGGGTTGAACAAAGAAATAATTCCATAATATGAGGGTGGCATACTCTGATGAGAGGATAATTTAAAATGTTTACAGTTCTAACAAAAAATAATTCACTCATAGATATTTTCTTGAAAATATCCATGTACATGGTTTAAGGTGAATGCCAAGTTTGAATGAAAACTACTCTATACCATAAGAAAATGTGTAGTGAATACAGAAAAAAAAAAGAAAGAAAGAAACTGATCTGAATGTTTTATTTACTAATCGTTAAACAGCTAGTTTGATTTAACACTTTTTTCCTGATTTGATGGGAGTTCTCAAACTTCTGACTGTCTCAAAAACTTGAGAAATGAAATATTTATTTCTAGCAATAAAGTGGCTGATTGAGATTCTCAAGGTCTGAGAGTTTTATATCATTATCATGTTTCTGGGTTGAGAGGAGGCATGTGTAGTTAAATTCCATTTCTCAATTGATTTTGGCACATCCTACCAATAAGCAGGAGAACTTTTTCCCTTCTCTCTCCTTGCCATTCTTTCCACTAACTAATAACTAATTAGAATAGCTAATTAATTCTAAATGATTTTTGAAAAACTGTGTACATGGTAGAGATCTCAGAGAATTCACAGCTAATTAAAAGAGGTCTCTCAGTGGAGCTGACATGAAAACTATACCAAGAACTTTATAATACTGATAACACAATGCATGTAAAGAACTAAAAACACTTAAACATATAATATTTGTCCACCAGGATTAATTACTAAAATTGCTACTTTTTACAAGAGTTAAAAATGTATTTTTCCCCTGAAGTTAGGCTTTTTTTCATGCAAAAATAATCATGAGCTATAGAGCTTATCTGCTTCTTCAATTAGCTTCATTTTCAATTATATATTATATATATATAAATATGTATAAATATTCTTTAAAAATACAAAAGTTTTAGGAAATTGGATCAGTGTTACTTGAAAGGAATTGTTTACTTTTTAGAAGTCACATTTTCCAGCTCATGTGGGATAAAAAATTAGGTTACATTAGAGGCAGTTTCAATGTCATACATAGTATCTAACTGTCATGTGCTTAAGTTAATGTGGAAAGAAAGAGCTCTATGTTGAAGCATGGAAGAGGTGAGGAAAGAGGGAAGAAATTGGATCCAAAATCTCTCTGTAGCTTACAAAATTCCAGTACCAATAAACACATAAAGTCTGGGAAACCAGACTGAACCCACAGGACTCTCAATGAAAAAGGAGAGCTATTTGAAATACTAATTATTCCTTCAGTTTAAAAGATCAAGCTTTACCCCCAAGGTATGAAATGATTACACATGCATAGAACAGCTGGTGGAAATTGAATGAGGATGTTAGCAACGCTGATAACAGAGGGGAAGATGTGTGGGCAGAAAGCTTCAAAGGGAAATTGACTACTGTATGAGTGTATGTGCTTAAAAGGAGCACTTCAGTATTATAATCTGATCACTTAATTTTGTTCTTTTATATTCCATTTCTATTCCTAGATGTCCTTAGGACTGGAAAAAACTAAACAGCTTTCTGTGAAAATGAAAGATGCTAATTTAATTTACTAGAATCAAATAAAAAGCAAAAATCACAGATTCTTCCTACATCTCAGCATTTCTTTTTTTTACTTTTATTTTTCACATATTATTCCATTGCTATATTAATTTTGTTGATGAAAAGAAAAGAATATTGTCTGTAGTTTTTAAGTCAAAGTGTCTGTTTGACATTTACCCTGGTAAAGGACCCTTCATGAATTTATTTATTGTAACTATAGTGTTATTATTTTAATAACACTCAGACTCTCTTGCTTTCCTCACCTGATGGAGTTAATTCTGTAGCCCTGTTTCCTTTGTATCCACCACAGTAGCACTGGGCACATGGCCCAAACTAGCCAAAGTAGTACATTCTCTGGTTCACAGATAAGCATGTGGTCCATACCCAGCCAATTAGTGTTATGTTGTCAATTAAAAATAGTTATAGACTTGTATATTCACTTTATCATAGGAGGGATATTCCCTATACCACTGTAACCCTAACTTTGGCCACAGTTTAAATATAAATAAGCAGAAGACAAGATCCTGAAAGAAATCAAAATTTTAACTTAAAAAACCAAACAACAACAACAAAATCAAACTTCTGTTTTCTAATTGTCAAGTAAGGAGCTTGGAAGTGGCCAATCCATCCTAACAACAAGTAAAAGGCTGAACAAACTGAAAAATCTACAACTCCTTTTAGAGTCATTGGAGAAGTGATGTCAAAGAGCAAGTAACTGTCACCATAATTGGAGATAGACGAACACAGAGAATCATTATAAACCCATGAGAAGAAATGTCCAAAGGAACCAGTTCTGGAGTATGAAAATCTAAACTGTAATTGTTGAATTGCTGGAGGCTTATGTGGCCAAATCTGAGAGTTACAATCTCCAGGGTAACCCAGGCATGGAGGGGCTCCACTTTTGTGAATTTTACTTCCAAGAGCTTGACCAGGTTCTCACAGTGACTATTTGAAAAAAATCCCTTCCAGCAAGGGAGGGAAAAGGAAACATTTTCAAATATGTCACAACACTGTATTGTTAACAAGGCCTTTCCTCAGGAGAAACTAATTTACCAGAACGTAAGCTATTGGAATACGAACAGAGCCTAACCAACCTGGGGGAAGGGAAATAGTTAATTCTCACCTGCTCTAGTCTTCCACACAAGGGAAGGGAAATGCCCAACTCCAGCCCATTACATCCATCCTGTCCTACAAAAAGGAGTGGGGACTGAGAACACTAGTGAAGAGCTTCACAATTCACAGACACAGGCTCATTAAAACACTGAAATCTAATCATAGGCTTATAGAATGCTTTTGTCTCTCCACATCTTACTACCACTTACTAAAGGTCTATTTATAGCAGTTTCTTTGATTAAGCACATCATGCACAGATTATCAAAAACAAAAAAAATTACAAGGTATACTAAACAGCAAAAAGCACAGTTTGAAGAGACAGAGCAAACATCAGACCCAGACTCAGATTAAGCAGGGATTTTGAAACTTTCAGACTGGAAATTTAAAACAACTTCAATTGATATACGAAAGTCTTTACTGGAAAAGAAGACAGCATTCAAGAATATTCAAGATGGACATGTAAATGGAGAGATAGAAATTCTGAGAAAGAATCAAAAACAAATGCTGCAGATTGAGCACTCTAACAGAAATGAGAAATACCTTTAATGAATTGATTAGTAAACTGAACATAGTCGAGGAAACAAATGTTGAGCTTGAGGATATTGCAATATAAACCTCTAATACTGAAAAGCACAGAGAAAAAAGACTGAAACATACAAAACAATTTCTAAGAACTATGGAAGATTACATGTGTAACATACACATAACAATAATACCAGAAGGAGAAGAAAGGGAGAAAGAAATATTTGAAGCAATACTGACTTAGAATTTCCCCCAAATTAATGTTAGACATGAAAGCAAAGGCCCAGTAAACTCAGAGAAGACCAAGAAGGATAAATGCAAAAACAAAACAAAACAAAACAAAAAGTACACCAAGAATATCATGTTAAAACTGCAGATATTCAAAGATAAACAAAAAATCTTGAAAGAAGCCAGAGTAGAAAAACACCTTATCTATAGAGGAGCAAACATAAGTATTACACCTGACTTATCAGAAATCATGCAAAGAAAAACTGAGCGGGATTAAATATTTAAAAACAGAAAAAAAAAGTTACCAATTTAAAATTCTATACCCTGCGTAAATACACTTCAAATTCAAGGAGAAAGAAAGACTTTTTCAGACAAACAAAAATTGAGAATTTTAGGGAAATTGGGAATTTGTTGCCAGGAAACCTGCCTTGCAAGAAATGTTAAAAGAAATTTTTTAGAGTGAAGATAATTACATATAGACTTCAAACCTAGGGACACCTACAGATTGAAAGTGAGGGAATGGAAAAGGATATTCCATTCAAATGGAAATCAAAAGAAAGCTGGAGTAACAATTCTCATAACAGACAAAATAGACTTTAAGATAAAGACTTGTACAAGAGACAAAGAAGAACACTACATAATGATCCAGGGATCAATCCAAGAAGAAGATATAACAATTGTAAATATTTATGCACCAAAACATAGGAGCACTGAAATACATAAGGCAAATGCTAACAGCCATAAAGGGGAAATCGACTGTAACACAATAATAGTAGGGGACTTTAACATGCCACTTTCACCAATGGACAGATAATCCAAAATGAAAATGAATGAAGATACCCAAGCTTTAAATGATACATTAAACAAGATGGGCTTAACTGATATTTATAGGATATTCCATCCAAAAACAACAGAATACACTTTCTTTTCAAATGATCATGGAACATTCTCTAGGATAGATCATATCTTGGGTCACAAATCAAGTCTTGGTAAATTTAAGAAAATTGAAATCATATCAAGTATCTTTTCTGACTACAACATTATGAGACTAGATATCAATTACAAAAAACTGTGTAAAAAATTCAAACACGTGGAAGCTAAACAATACACTACTAAATAACCAAGACATTACTGAAGAAATCAAAGAGGAAATGAAAAAATCCCTAGAAACAAATGACAATGAAAACACAATGACCCAAAACCTATGGGATGCAGCAAAAGCAGTTCTAAGAGGGAAGTTTATAGCAATACAATCCTACCTCAAGAAACAAGAAACATCTCAAATAAGCAACCTAACATATAAAGAGATTAGAGAAAGAAGAACAAGAAAACCACAAAGCTAGCAGAAGGAAAGAAATGATAAAGATCAGACCAGAAATAATTGAAAAAAAAATTAAGGAAACCAAGCAAAGATCAATAAAACTAAATGCTGGTTCTTTAAGAAGATAAACAAAATTGATAAACCAATAACCAGGCTCATTAAGAAAAAAAGGGGGGGAGTCATCTCAAAATAATTAGAAATGAAAAAGGAGAAGTAACATCTGACATTGCAGAAATACAAAGGATCATGAGAGATTACTACAAGCAACTATATGCCAATAAAATGGACAACCTGAAAGAAATGGACAAATTCTTAAAAGCACAACCTTCTGAGACTGAACCAGGAATAAACATAAACTAAGAACAGATCAATCACAAGCACTGAAATTGAAACTGTGGTTTAAAATCTTCCAACAAACAAAAACCCAGGACCAGAAGACTTCACAGGTGAATTCTATCAAACATTTAGAGAAGAGATAACACCTATCCTTCTCAAACTCTTGCAAAATACAGCAGAGGGAGGAACACTCCCCAACTCATTCTATGAGGCCACTATCACCATGATACCAAAACCAAACAAAGATGTCACAAAGAAAGGAAACTACAGGCCAGTATCACTGATGAATATAGACACAAAAATCCTCAACAAAATACTAGCAAACAGAATTAAACAGCACAGTAAAAGGGTCACACACCATGATCAAGTGGGGTTTATCCCAGGAATGTAAGGATTCTTCAATATATGCAAATCAATCGATGTGATACACCAGATTAAAAAATTGAAGGGGAAGAGCCATATGATCATCTCAGTAGATGCAGAAAAAGCTTTCAATAAAATTCAACACTGATTTATGATAAAACCCCTCCAGAAAGTAGGCATAGAGGGAACTTACCTCAACATAATAAAGGCCATATATGACAAAACGACAAGCAACATTGTTCTCAAAGGTAAAAAACTGAAATCTCTTCCCCTCAGATCAGGAACAAGATAAGGTTTTCCACTCTCACCACTACTATTCAACATAATTTTGGAAGTTTTAACCACAGCAATCAGAGAAGAAAATGAAATAAAAGGAATCCAAATCAGAAAAGAAGAAGGAAAACTGTCACTGTTTGCAGATGACATGATATTATACATAGAGAATCCTAAAGATACTACCAGAAAACTACTAGAGCTAATCAGTTAATTTGGTAAAGTAGCAGGATACAAAATTAATGCACAGAAATCTCTTTCATTCCTATACACTAATGATGAAAAACCTGAAAGAGAAATTAAGGAAACTCTCCCATTTACCATTGCAATGAAAAGTATAAAATACCTGGGAATAAAACTACCTAAGGAGAAAAAAAGACCTGTTTGTAGAAAATTATAAGACACTGGTGAAACAAACTAAAGATGACAC
The DNA here is from genome assembly GCF_005190385.1 of Monodon monoceros. NCBI lineage: Eukaryota > Metazoa > Chordata > Mammalia > Artiodactyla > Monodontidae > Monodon > Monodon monoceros. Next base: position 121,121,695 of record NW_021703777.1, read on the forward strand.
AAACAGATGGAGAGATATACCATGTTCTTGACTGGAAGAATCAACATTGTGAAAATGACTATCCTACCCAAAGCAATCTACAGATTCAATGCATTCCCTATCAAACTACCAATGTCATTTTTCACAGAAGTAGAACAAAATATTTCACAATTTGTATGGAAACACAAAAGACACTGAATAGCCAAAGCAATCTTGAGAAATAAAAACAGAGCCTGGAGGAATCAGGCTCCCTGACTTCAGACTATACTACAAAGCTACAGTAATCAGGACAGTATGGTACTGGCACAAAAAACGAAATATAGATCAATGGAATAGGATAGAAAGCACAGAGGTAAACCCATGCACATATAGTCAGCTTATCTTTGACAAAGGAGGCAAAAATATACAATGGAAAAAAGGCAGCTTCTTCAATAAGTGGTGCTGGGAAAACTGGACAGCTACATGTAAAAGAATGAAATTAGAACACTCCCTTACACCATACACAAAAATAAACTCAAAATGGATTAGAGACCTAAATGTAAAGCCAGACACTATAAAAGTCTTAGAGGAAAACATAGGCAGCACACTCTATGACATAAATCACAGCAAGTTCCTTTTTGACCCATGCTCTAGAGAAATGGAAATAAAAACAAAAATAAACAAATGGAAGCTTATGAAACTTAAAGACTTTTGCACAGCAAAGGAAACTGTAAACAAGATGAAAAGACAACCCTCAGAGTGTGAGAAAATATTTGCAAAAGAAGCCACTGACAAAGGTTTAATGTCTAATATATAGAAGCAGCTCAATATCAAAAAAACAAACAATCCAATACAAAAATAGGCAGAAAACCTAAATAGACTTTTCTCCAAAGAAGATACACAGATTGCCAACAAACACATGAAAGGATACTCAATATCACTAATTATTAGAGAAATGCAAATCAAAACTACAATGAGGTATCACCAGTCAGAATGGCCATCATCAAAAATCTACAAACAATAAATGCTGGAAAGGGTGTGGAGAAAAGGGAACCCTCTTGCACTGTTGGTGGGAATGTAAATTGATACAGCCACTATGGAGAACAGTATGGAGATTCCTAATAAAACTAAAAATAGAACTACCATATGACCCAGCAATCCCATTACTGGGCATACACCCTGAGAAAACCATCATTCTAATAGAGTCATGTACCATAAAGTTCACTGCAGCTCTATTTACAATAGCTAGGACATGGAAGCCACCTAAGTGTCCATCAACAGATGAATGAATAAAGAAGATGTGGCACATATATACAATGGAATATTACTCAGCCATAAAAAGAAACGAAATTGGATATTTGTAATGAGGTGGATGGACCTAGAATCTGTCATACAGAGTGAAGTAAATCAGAAAAAAGAAACAAATACCGTATGCTAAGTCATATATATGGAATCTAAAAAATAATTTTTTTAAAAAAAGGTTCTGAAGAACCTAGGTGCAGGAAAGGAATAAATATGCAGATGTAGAGAATGGACCTGAGTACCCAGGGAGGGGGAAATGTAAGCTGGGACGAAGTGAGAGAGTGGCATGAACATATATACACTACCAAATGTAAAATAGATAGCTAGTGGGAAACAGCTTCATAGCACAGAGGGATCAGCTCAGTGCTTTGTGACCACCTAGAGGGGTGGGATAGGGAGGATGGGAGGGAGACGCAAGAGGGAGGAGATATGGGGACATATGTGTATGTATAGCTGATTCACTTTGTTATAAAGCAGAAACTAACACACCATTGTAAAGCAATTATACTCCAATAAAGATGTTTAAAAAAGTGCTCAATTAAAACGACAAATGATAGAAAAAGAGTGGAAGACAAAAGTAGGAACAAAGAACAAATACAAGGAACAGAGAACAGTAACAAATATGGCAGATATTAATCCAACAATATCTATAATTACTTTAAACATCAAAGACTTAAAAATACCAATTAAAAGATATGATCAAATCAGAGTCAATAAAAAATCAAGACTCCACTATATGTTGTCTACAAGACTCTTACTTTAAGTATAAATACACATAAAAATTAAGAGTAAATAGATGGAGAAAGATATGCTATTTTAACACTAGTCAAAAGAAAGGGGGAATGGCTATATTAATTTCAGAAAGCAGATTTCAGAGAAAGGAAACTATTGTCAATGTAGAATATATGAAAGAATTGGAAAACAAAACCGAACCAAACAAAAAACAAACAAAAAATTCCTGGAACTCCTGGAATACAGCAAGGTTATATAATACAAGGTTAATATGCAAAAGTTGATTACTTTCCTATAAACCTATCTACCAGCAATGAACAAGTGGACTTTGAAATGAAAAACACAATATCATTTATTTTAGCATTCTAAAACATAAAATACATAAGTATAAACCTAACAAAATATGTATAATATCTATATGAGAGAAACAGCAAAACTCTGATTAAATACATCAGAGAAGAATGAAATAAATATATATTCCATGTTCTGGATAGGAAGACTCAATATTATCAAGATATCAATTCTTCCCAACTTGATCTACAGATTCATTGTAATCTCAATCAAAATACCAGCAAGGTACAAGTTATTTTATGGATATCAAAACCTGATGCTCAAGTTTATATGGAGAGGCAGAAGGCTCAGAATAGCCAGCACAATACTGAAAGGAGAAGGCAAAGTCAGAGTACTGGCACTACCAGATTTCACGACTTATTATAAAGCTATAGAAATCAACAGAATGTGGTATTTGAGAAAGAACAGACAGATCAATGGGATGGAGTAGAGAACTGAGATACAGATCAATATAAATATTGTCAACTAATCTTTGACAAAGGATCAAAGGCAATACAAAGAAACAAAGATCTTTTTTTCAAAAATAGTGCTGGCACAACTGGACATTCACAGTCAAAAAAAAAAAAAATGGGAATCCAGACACAGACCTTATATTCTTCCCAAAAATTAACTCGAAATGGATTTTTAGATGCAGCACCAAAGGCATGATTCATGAATGAAATAATTGATAAGCTGGACTTCATTAAAATTAAAAACTTCTATGTAAAGGATAATCTCAAGGGAATGAAAAGACAAGCCACACACTTAGGTAAAATATTTGCAAAAGAAATATCTGATAAAGGACTACTATACAAAATACACAAAGAACTCTTACAAATCAACAATAAGAAAACAAAAAACCTGATTAAAAAGTAAGCCAGGGCTTCCCTGCTGGCGCAGTGGTTGAGAGTCCGCCTGCCGATGCAGGGGACACGGGTTCGTGCCCCGGTCCGGGAAGATCCCACATGCCGTGGAGCGGCTGGGCCCGTGAGCCATGACCGCTGAGCCTGCGCGTCCGGAGCCTGTGCTCCACAACGGGAGAGGCCTCAACAGTGAGAAGCCTGCGTACAGCCAAAAAAAAAAAAAAACTAAGCCAAAGAACTCCCCTGGCTGCCCAGTGGTCAAGACTCCATGCTTCCAATGCAGGGGGCGCAGGTTTGATCCCTGGTCGGGGAACTAAGGTCTCACATGCAGTTGGTGGCATGGCCAAAAATAAATAAATAAATAATAAGCCAAGATCTTAAAGATACCTCATCAGAAAAGATGCATGGATGGAAATTAAGCACGTGATGGGACTTCCCTGGTGGCACAGTGGTTAAGGATCCACCTGCCAACACAGGGCACACGGGTTTGAGCCCTGGTCCAGGAAGATCCCACATATCACAGAGCAACTAAGCCCGTGTGCCACAACTACTGAGCCTGCACTCTAGAATCCACGAGCCACAGCTACTGAGCCTGCGTGCCACAACTACTGAAGTCCGTGCGCCTAGAGCCCATGCTCCACAACAAGAGAAGCCACAGCAATGAGAAGTTCGAGCACCGCAATGAAGAGTAGCCCCTGCTCATCACGACTAGAGAAAGCCCACACACAGCAACAAAGACCCAATGCAGCCAAAAATTAATTCATTAATTAATTTTTAAAAAAGAAAAAATAAGTACGTGGCAAGATGCTCCACATCATCTGTTGTTATGGAAATGCAAATTAAAACAATAATGAGATACTAATACACCATTATTAGAATGGCCAAAATCTGGAACACTGACAACACCAAACACTGGTGAGGGTGTAGAGCAAGAGAAACTCTCATTTCATTGCTGGTGGGGATGCAAACTGGTTACAACAACTTTGGAAGACATTTTGGCAGTTTTTTACAAAACTAAGCATAGTCTTACCATATGATCTAGCAATTGCAATCCTCGTTATTTACCTAAAGGAGTTGAAAACTTCTATCAGTACAAAAGCCTGCACATAGATGTTTATAGCAACTTTACTCATAATTGCTAAAACTTGGAAGCAACCAAGATGTCCTTCAGTAGGTAAATGGTAAATAAACTGTGTTACACCCAGACAATGAAAAATTATTCAGTGCTAATAAGAAATGAAATATCAAGCCATGAAAAGACCTGGAGGAATCTTAAATGCATATTACTAAATGAAATATGCCACTCTGAAGAGGCTACATACTGTATGATTCCAACTATATGACATTCTGGAAAAGGCAAACTATGGAGATAGTAAAAAGATCCATGGTTGCTAGGGGCTAGGGAAGAAGGAGGGATGAATAGGCAGAACACAGAGAATTTTTAGGGCAGTGAAACTATTCTGTATAATACTGTAATGGTGGTTACATATCATTATACATTTGTCAAAACCCATAGAATGTACAAGAGTGAATCCTAACATAAACTATGGACTTTGGGTGATAATGATGTTTCAATTGTAGATTCATTAATTGTAATAAATGTACCACTCTGGTGTTGATAATGGAGGAGGCTATGCATGTATGGGGGCAGGGATATATGAATAGTTTCTCAATTTTGCTGTGAATCTGAAACTGCTTTAAAAAACTGCTTTAGATTATATATATATATATATATATATATATATATATATACACACACACGCATACCGTTGGTAGTATATATATAATAGTGCATAGTTGATAATGGAGAACCTTTTATTTCTCTGAGGAAACAGGTATATATATAGAGAGAATATATATAATAATTATGGTTATTTTCTTTTCACTAATTGTACATATGAAAAGTACATCAATATGCAGAAATAAAATATTTTCAGGTCATTCTTAGGAAAGTGTAACCATATTACAATATAATTAATCATTAAAACTTGTTAGCTCATTACTCTTAGAAGACCTCCTATCTCTAAGAAAACCACATTGATTATTTCTGGGTTTTCCCAAATGTCATGTGCGCTCAAGAACTAGTCATTTCCACCAAATTAGTCATTCTGCAAGTCACTTTTACTGTCCCAGATGATACTAGAAGTACTTTCTGCAGCTCAACAGTAACTCCTGGATTTCCACAGTCAGTAAATCTGCAGTGGTGGATGTCCTAATACTAAGAGGCCAAAACAGTGATACTGTCTACAGTGGACTAGGGGTAGGAAAATGACCACTCTCCTCTGTGATACAGAAATATTTTGATACATATATGTTTGATAGAGCATGGATGAATTTTAGAGTTCCAATATTGAAGGAGCTAAGAAAGAAATTGATTAAAATAATATGGTCCTCTTGATTCTTTTCGAGTGATAAAGGTTTATTATCATGTAAAACTCAGTATATTTAACGTATCCATGTCTTAGGGTGAGATAGCTTTCACAAAGCTCCTTGGCCACTCAGTCTCTATTTTACTTAGTCTCTTCATATAAGGGGTCCTGTAGTCCCTTTGGGCTGCTCTAACAAAATATCACAGATGGGGTGGCTTATATGTATATAACAGAAAGGTATTTTTCACAGTAGTGGAAACTGGAAGTCAAAGATTAGGGTGCCAGCATGATCAGATGAGTGCCCTCTTCTGGGTTACAGACTTCATGTCGCATCCTCATGTAGCATAAGGGACTAGGGAGCAATGTGGGGTCTCTTTTATAAGGCCCATTTATGAGGATATATAGCCTCATGACCTAATCACTTCCCAAAGGCTTCACCTCCTAAAACCATCACGTTGGGCATTAGGGTTTCAACATATGAATTATGGAGGGAGACAAACATTCAGACCATAGCAAGGGGTTTTTGAAAGTAAATTTTCATGTTATTTTATTAAATGATTAGTTTCAAGTCAAGTGATTTTTGAGAGCATTTTAAGATTTAGATTACATTTTATTTAATTGCAAATGGAAACTCAATCATAGTAAAAAAAATAAGTTCAGACAATAAATTAATGTATACAAAAAACATTCTCTTCCCCATGCCAAGATCACAAGTTTCCTCTTTCAGTGGTGGGGGAGAGGCAGAAAAACAAAATGCCAAAACTTCAGTAATTTCTTGCATATCCTTTCAGAGAATATCCATATTTAAACAAATACAAGAAACTGCCTGCAGTGGGTCAGCTGGTGGCCCACCAAAAGATATCTCCACATCTAAATCCCAGAACCTGTGAGTGTTAACTTATTCGGGAAAAAGGACTTGAGAGATGTAATTAAATTAAAGATTTTAGGATGAGGAGATAGTCCTAGATTATCTGGTTGAGACCTAATGCAGTGATAAGTATCTTTAGGAGAGATACACAAACAAAAGGAGATGTGAAGATAGAGGCAGATGGGAGTGATGTCACCACAAGCCAAGGAAGACTGAAACCACCAGAGGATAAAGGAGACATGAAAACAATCCCTAGAGTCCTTGGAGGGTGTGTGACCCTGTTGACACCTTAATTTCAAACTTCTGGCTCCTAGAATTGGGAGACAGTAAATTTCTGTTGTTTTAAGCCACCAAGTTTGCGATAATGTGTTAAGGCACTCCTAAGAATTGAATACACTGACCTTTAATTGAAATAGGTATATACTATATGCATTGATTTTCACTATGATTTTGTACATTGTCTTTGAATTTTTTTTTATATTAACACATGTAAATGCACCAAATTCTGTTAACATCTGAAAAGCATTTCATTATTTGGCTGTATCAAAATTCATTTAACCAGTCTTCTGTTGATGGTCATCTAGGTTGTTTCTGATTGATTGGTACTAGTAACACGAACACAATTACTACATGTGCACTACATGTGCCTGTGCACACATGTAACATCTATATAATAAATTCTCAGAAGTAGAATTATTTTTGAAGGTATGTACATTTAAATATCTCCCCTTCATTCTATTAATCTTTTTTCTCTCCTTCCTAACAAACCCAATCACTGTGCAATACACTAGAGGTATAAAAATCATGTAATTTATAGTTTATGATGTTTTAGTGGAAGATGTATTGTTAAATAAGTGCACTAAAGGGTTATAAGTATAGACAGTGCTCAGATGGACACATACAATGTACAGAGGGATGGTCAATTCTCGCTTTAGCAAAGACATGACAGAGACAACTCTTGATTTGAGTCTTAGAAAAATTGTTTGCTTATTAGGGTGTCCCAGGCTGAATGAACAGCCAGGGATTAAAAAAAGAAAGGGGAATGTGAAAGAGCAGTAAATCAATGTACCTGAAGCAAATGTTTTGTTTTTTGGTTTGTGTGTGTGTGTGTGTGTGTGTGTGTGTTTAAAGAGTGCAACAAGAGAGAGCCTAGAGAAGCTGGTGGGTCCAGATTGTGGAGTCCTGAGATAACCTGAGACTATTTTTCTCTATGTAATATGGAGCCAATGAATGATTTAATGAAGGAGAATAACATGGTCAGAGTTGAATTTTCATAAAGTCATTTTGACAGCAATGTAGAAGATGGATTTCAGGGAGTATGAGTAGGGACTAGAGGCCATAATATCAGTTTATCAGCTTGAAGATAAATTTCTATTTCACTTGGCACATTTCAAGGAACCTCAAGCTCAATATGTTCAAATTTGTGATTTTCTTTCTACCTAGTACTCTTATGGCACTCTGTATCTCGGTTAAGAGAATCCTAAATCTTTCAAGCAAAAGGTATAATATAAATGATTCCTTCTACCATTCTCATGTCTTATGTCAATTTGTCATCAAATACCAGAGGATCTGTCTCAGCGATGTCTTTAAATCCTGGTCTCTCCCCTCAGTCCTTATTTCCACTGCCTTTAGGTCAGACCCATATCCTCTCTTATAAAGCCTATTTCATCTGATCCTTTCATCATCTGATGCCTTTCATCTGATCACTGCTTTCTCCACTTTCTCCACCTATATTTCATTTTCCACATTCCCCAAAGCGTGTTGGTGGTTACCAAAGCCGATCTACAAAATAAATCTGATTATGTCATCTCACAGCTTCAAACGTCCCTTGGTTTTTTTGTCCACAGGATTGGTTTTTTTTGTCCACAGAATGTCCTGCCCTCCACAGTCTGACTGAATTTTACCCTACCAACCTCTTTAGCACCTGTTTGAAACATTTCTCAATCCCGTTACAGAATCTCTCACTCTCAGAGTACTGGAGGCTTTGCCATGGCTTCACGTCGTTTTGTGATCTGTTTCCCTGCCTGAAAAACCTATCTCCTTCTTTATCTGAAAGCTCCAACTATTTTTCTTAAAAGATAGAAATTGTCACTTCCTCTTGGAAAAATCGCCTCACAGCCTATGGCAGAGCAATTAGTTCCATCCTCAGGGTGTTACGATCACATTTTGGTCTTACTTATATTATGGCACTTTCTTTGCTGTGCTATAATTTTTGTATTTTTGTGGGTGTTTCCACGAATTTTCAATTTTATTCTGAGGAGAGTCTAACCTATTACACAATACATTTTAGGCACTGAATTTATGATTCTTAAATAATTAGCCAAGATTATAACTTTACTATGAGAATATTATGAAAGAGACAACTTACTCTTCATATAGCTAAGGTTCACAAATGCCATATTTTCTGTGAATAACTGAGGGAATGGTAAGCAATTTTTTAAAAAAATCAGGTTTATGTATATTGTGTGAAGAATTGTCAACTTTTAGTGGATTTGCTTTTAGTTTAAATTTCTCTTAATGTCAGCAGAGGACCTAATACTGTATACGTAGTCACATAACTTATTTTGGAAGATATTTACAATTCACATGGTGTTTGAAAGAAATTCTGATCTTACACATTCATGAAGTTAATAAAATATTAGTGAAATTAAACTGCATGAAATGTTTAAAAGCCTAATATTATGTTGCTCTATTTTCAATTTCATTTTAAAAACAATAGAAATTAGCAAGTAAACTGTAGATACTAGAGTGAACTGAGATTTCAGAATGCCAGAGAAAAATCTAGATACCTAATGAAGACAAATACAAGTCCTTCTTAACTTTGAAGTACCATCTAAATTTGGGTGGCATTTTATGACTTCACACAGTCTGATTAAGAAGGGTCATTATGCTTTCAAGACATAATGTAGCATTGAAGTATGAATAATAACTTTTTTCTTATTTAAATGATGTTAGTTTACCAAATGTTTCCTGTCTTTACACCCATTATGCTACATTCCTAAAGACCTCTAGTAAATTTAGAAAACACTATCCCCAAAAGATACCTTAACAACAATATGAATATAGTCAAAGCACACACAGAAGTTCAGTGTGTTCCAATGATGTCCTGCCTTTCATACTGAACTCTCTACTTTTCTGCAAACCCATGTATGCTGGGTACAGAGAACATGGTGTGTAATAAATTTAGCTTCCTATTCTTTATGTTTTTGTTTCTGCCTCTCTGTCTTACTAGAATATAAACTCTTTGAGAGCCATTTCTTTAACTTTTTTTCTATTTTTTTCACAAAGCCTAGTGCTTCGTACGAGGCCAATGTTCAAGAGACATAATTTGAATGAGCAAGTGAATGAATGAACAATTGTATACCCTGGCTAGAAACTGTTTTAGCTAGGAGAAAATAGGATAATTTTTTTACACTTATATTCTTTGCGGGGCTTTAAACTTATACAATTTGGGGGGGGGCTCATTTAAGATATGTAATATACAATAATTAATATGAAATTGCTAAGGCCTCTCTCATTGCTGTGGAAGTGGTCCATGCAAATGAGGGTCTCTGAAGCCACAGCTTCATTCACCATCTGAGACTTTTGTTTAGTACTATAATAGTATACTATAATAACGGTCTTCTCTGTGGCTGGATTTGTAATCTGTTTTAGGTCACTTTTATCTGACTGACTCTCCTTAGGCTGGACAGAGACCAGAGAGTTGAGATCTCGGAGGAGACATGCCCTGAAGGAATTCTATTCCCATTAAATGCAAGAGGACTTGATTTGAAGAGTAATTTTTTTTTTTTAAAGCTGTGGTTTTCTTTTTTTTTTTGAAGATGTTGGGGGTAGGAGTTTATTAATTAATTTATTTATTTTTGCTGTGTTGGGTCTTCGTTTCTGTGCAAGGGCTTTCTCTAGTTGTGGCAAGCGGGGGCCACTCTTCATCGTGGTGCGCGGGCCTCTCACTATCGCGGCCTCTCTTGTTGCGGAGCACAGGCTCCAGACGCGCAGGCTCAGTAGTTGTGGCTCACAGGCCTAGTTGCTCCGCGGCATGTGGGATCCTCCCAGACCAGGGCTCGAACCTGTGTCCCCTGCATTAGCAGGCATATACTCAACCACTGCGCCACCAGGGAAGCCCTGAAGAGTAATTTTTAAACTGTGTGAGAACTAGCATCATTTTTAGGTAAATTTCTTTAGTTTTCTCATATAAGTTTAAAATTTGTTTAATTATTTAATAAAGATACATTGATTACTAAAATTAATGAGTCAGTTGCATTATGGATAATTACACAGATATATGAATAAGAGGGAAAGATAAATGCATAAATGTATGTACAGTTAGAATGAGCGTGAGAAAGTTCAAATGTACATATATATATCCTATTAGCTCAGGGGGGAGACTTTTTTATTTTTTCCCCACCTTACACAAAATGGGTTTCCCTCCATTTATTTTAGGGCAGAGCTGCTGATTTGAACTCTAAAGCCTGAGATTACATCTGGGAAATCTGGGTTTTGTCCAGATGGTTTCGTAGGAGGTCTGGACCGCCCATTCCCCATTCTTAATTCCTGCCTTGTTTATATCCAATTTAATGACTGTCTGGCCTCTGTTACTGGCAAAAGGGTGTTACAAATCCCAGTGGTCATTGGTGAAGGTTTTAGCCACAGCTACAGAGAGAAGAGAGGAATGGAAAGGTTGGATTTGGCCGCCTCTCATGCTGTTTATATCCAAACTGTCTCATAAAGTCTGACAAGTACATAATGGTTACTTCTGTTCACGGCACGCCTGGCTGCTGACGCTGCATCACGCTGGTCTCAGGCTTCATGTTTGCAGGCTCCCTCAGACTTCAGTTCTCATGGATTTACTCATCCCTCGGTAAACCGGTTCCTCTCAGAGATTAGCATATTGGATTTAGTTCAGATTCGGTTTGCCAATTCTTGAGGAGCATGTTCTGACACAGCAAATCTAAGTTAAATAAAAGGCTTAGTGGCCACTTCGGTCTAATAATTTTAGTGTAAATTGAGATATTTGCAAAAATATTTTACCATCATATATCTTCTCCAGACTTGTCCTTTCTTACTAGTAAAGATTTTTGGTGACAATAGGATGTGAAAGAGTTACTCTGAATTATCTATGCTTTCCAATGTGAAAATAATCCTGTCTACAATCTTCAAATACTTATTCTGGTATCAGAGTAAAAAAATTTTCATAATTAAACATACATTTATTTTTCTAATTTTTTATCCACTGTTCTGAAGCAGTTTTCATAAGTCACTTGGCACTTAAACTTGACCTGACCCTTTCTTTTTGTTGTTTTTCTGTTGTTGTTGTCTTTTGTTTGTTTCCACTGTTTGTTAATTCCATGTACACAGGAATGGTGCCTCATTCAGATTTGCATTTAAGGCGCTGACACAGAGTAAGTGTTAGGAATGAAAATGAATTATATCGAAGGTGCTAATGTGCTTTGGAGGTTTGGCTTCTTAATGGGAAAATCTTTCTATTACTTTTATAAATCATTTGCAAATAGAATGGTGTAGTGAGAAGCATCCTAGATTTTCAATCAGAATTTAGCAAAGAAAGTACAAGATAAGCCTAGAATATTTGTAGTGTCAAAGAAGACTCAAACTGATGAGAAGGGCCTCCCTGGTGGCGCAGTGGTTGAGAGTCTGCCTGCCGATGCAGGGGACGCGGGTTTGTGTCCCACTCCGGGAAGATCCCACATGCCGCGGAGCGGCTGGGCCTGTGATCCATGGCCACTGAGCCTGCGCGTCCAGAGCCTGTGCTCTGCGGCGGGAGAGGCCACAACAGTGAGAGGCCCGCATACCGGAAAAAAAGAAAAAAAAACTGATGGGAAAACCCCCAGAAATCTGCTTGAACAGATTCTTGCTGTCCAAATATGGAATAATTTGATGATCAAAAAATAGTAATAATAATGGATTTAATCTATCCAATAAAATAGCAAATGGTAAGTCAATACAAATATAAAACAGTGAATGGGTGTATTGAAAGTCTGATGAGGAATGGAATATTTATTGTTTCAAACTACCTCCTCGTAAAATATGTATTAATTTCAAAGGGGAATAGAAAAACTGAACAGTAGAAAGGCTTGGCTGACACTGTCTTAATCAAATAGTCAAAGTAAACATGATTAATAATGGGAGAGATTGAAATTGTGTGCCACTTTATAAGATGCACTGAGAAAACCACAACATTACTTCTATGATAGTACTGCCCCAAATCCATAACCTTAATCTAATCAAATGTATTTCAAATTGGTACACATTGTAAAAGTAATTAGCTTATGATCTTAAAGATGTCAAAGTCATGAAAGTCAAGTAAAGACTAAGGAAATATTCCAGACTGAAGGAAAATCAAGAGACATGACAATTAAATGCAACATGTAATTGTAAACTGGATTCTTTACCATACAAGCCATTATTCAAACAATTAAAGACACTTGAATGGGATCTGAGGCTTAAATGTTATAAATGTATGCATGTTAATCTCATGGTTTCAGTGGTGTGTTGTGGTTATAAAGGATAATGGCCTTGTTTGTAGGAAATATACACTAAAATATTTGAGAGCGATGGGATGGCAACTTATCCTCAAAAATATTCTTTGAACTCTTCTTCCAAGATCAGTAGAGGTTAGTAACAGTTACCAATATTAAAAAAATTAAAAACTAAAAATTAATTTTAGGGTTATAAAAAGTTTGTGAGAAATTGAACTGTATTCTGTTTACAGTATAAACTTGCAAAGCAAAAAAATAAATGAATAAAATAAAGTCTAAGCTCAACCTTAAAAATAATGGTATGAAATCAATAGTTTTTTTTTAATACCAAAGAAAACATTTTTAGAAAGTAGACATAATTTATCAGAGGGAACTACTGAATTAATTAGGATGCCCAAGGAATAATTAAATACAGAAAGCTGTAATACCATGCATAACATTATCTCTTCAGTGTGACTGTCGCTTCTCATTCTCATAAATTTTTATTTTTGCTACTGTTTTTATATACTGGAATGTACTTTGTGGTACTTAAAGTACATATATTTTTCTGGGAAAGAATATTATGAAAGGCCCATAACATTTATGTTTATTGACCTCAGCAAAAATCTGGACTATAATTGGAAAATAGAAAATCCATCTGTTTCACTAGAGTGTAATAGACTTTGACTTCCAGACAGGGTAACTGAGCTGTGTTGGGTATCGATATACATTACTACCCGCTCATTTGTTCTCCATTTTTATTAGGTAATCCTTTCAAAACAGTCTCTCCAGTGTGAGTCGTAGGCATTCTGTAAAAACATGATCTACTTACTTAGTTGTGGACTACCACCTTTGTCTTTTAGTAGGACAATGGAAAATCTGTTACTCATTAGACATTAATATATTTTTTTTATTAAATCATGTAGGGCAAGCTCTAAAATCTTGTATTGGGCCTAATTATTGTGTTTAAGAGCTTGTATTGATTAAAATATTAAAGTATCAAATCGTTACTTTATCCTATTTGTTCTTAATGAACTTTTGGACTAGTTTTCAGCCTCTTATAAAAGAGAATATTTCATGTTTGAAGATACAGCAATAGCTTTACATAATCATTACTGATGATTATTAATGTGGTCTAAGTTTAGCACACAGTTTTCAGAGATTATACTTTTAATCGTTCATGAAGAGAGAAAAGATCCTAGAGAAGATCCTGATGATTAAAATGACCGAATCATGAAAAGATATGATGACTGTCTACCAAAGGACAGTCAGATTATCTATTTCCAAAGTTCATCCTGCCCATGCAGAGCCAAGAGAGAGTAACCTCTCCATAGGATATGAAGGCCAGAGATATAACAACAGGGAAGCATTGCCAGTAGCTACAGACATTGGGAGAAGGCCCACATCAAACTGAGTTCTCCCAGCATGCTGTACAAGTCGCTTGCCAGTAGACTGCTGATTATAAATGGACTCAATTATTCTCGACTGAACTAGTGGAAATGTTTTCTGCTAACAGTGCACATGGACACTGATTTAAACAAACCCATATTAAATGTACATGTTGGCAACTAAAACACTTGAAGTAATCAGGAATGTTTTCCAGGGTATTAATGATAATGTGAGTGTTTAATAAAACCCTTTATTCAAAGGCTACAAAATGAAGGCAAATATTCTTTCCTTTATATTTTACAAAGGTCTAGCAACAAAAACTGATTATTTTTCCAAATATGACATACCAAATGACGCAGTGTTTATATAAGTGAGTGAGTCAGCTGTAACACAGCTGATGTTATTAGTTCTACCACTTCCAGAGTCTCTGCCCTGAATTGTTCATAAAGCCCTCTATTATTTTCTTTGCTTGTAATCATCCCTAATTTTACATTTTTCCCATTTCTACGTTCAAGAGAAGTGCAACTTTACTTGACCCTCTATGTTTTCTTTTTTCAAGTTTAGTCTTTTACTCTTTCTTTGAAATGCTTAAATAATGGTGGAGAAAATAACTCAGGATGATCTGGAAAGTAGCTAATCTTTACTTATGTGACAGTCATATAACTGGGAACTTGATCCCTTCTCCCCATCTAGAAATACGACGACACACCACCCTACCAATCCATCACTAAACTATCAGTCTGAAAACTCCTGTAGAATAAGAAGGGAGAAAAAAGAAGCAAAGAAGAGGCTTAACAAGTCATATTCCACATTCAGAACCACTAGAGAAGCTTAGATTAAAAAGGTTAGAATTTAGAGATGATGCTAGCCCTTTGAACAGACTCAGGAATTTAGGTATTCCTGTTGCAGGCAAAGATAGTAATCTGGAAAGCACGATGGTAATAATTCAAACAAAAGTGAAACTTGGGGAGATTTAACAAGAAGTTATAATGAGTGCCTGGACCCTCAAGGTACTCAAGAAAGAGACTAAGTTATTAGAAGTAGTGAGTAAAGATGTGGTTACAATAACAATTTTGAAATGCACTTTATAGACCTAAACTTAATGTAGGAAAAAATACCAACAGAGTTACTTACACTGGGTCACTTAAACTCTTAAATTGGGCATTTTAACATTGTCCCTGGGATAAGCTTCTCCCTGGGGTAGGAGAAATTCTCCTACCATGAATGAAATTGAGTCTAAATACACTCAGAGAAATGGAAGAGAGCCATAGAGACAAGGAAATATGTTGGTTATTGTAGGGTTAATATATTATTGCAAGATGTTTTCAGATCCTCTGAAAAGTGAAAGTTTAGATTTACCTCTTCTGATAATCAGATAAATCCATAGAATAAATTTCTACTTTAAGATTTATTCTTTCTGTGTTCCATCTGAATTTGGTAAATTCCAGTGTCTATTTCCAAAACTAATACCATCTCTTCATTTTTTTCAAAATTCTCCTAGTATATCTGATGGATACCCAAATCATTCCTTTTTATACAGTCTTCTTAAAAGTATGGTCTATAGCCTGAACTTTACTTCCTCAACACCTGTTTGAAATCTAATTGATATTACATAACTCTAGTAAAATCACTCATTGACTTCATCACCACCCAAATCCAGTGGGCACTTTCTTATTTCTCATCTTATTTAACCTTTCTGTAACATAATATGGAACCCTCCTACCTCTTAAAATGCATGCTTCTTGTGGCATCAGGTTTCCAATTTTCTTCCTAGCCTTCTCCCATCTCCAGTCTCTCTGATCAGTCCTTCTCAGCCTTCTTTTCTAAATCTGTTTTTTGAATTTTCTTATCCTCTACAGTTTAATCTTGTATCCTCTTCTTTTTTATATTTCATGTGTTTTTTCTTGATGATATCCTTTACTTGGTAGCTTAGTAACCCATTTGTTCACCAATGACTTTATCATTCTTATCACCTAATTTCCTATCACTGATCTCTCTACTGAGCTTATTAATGATTGAATTCCTAATTGCTAATTTGTATCTTTAGTAGGATATTAGACAGAAAACAAATACACAGGTCCTACATGGAATTCACTTTCTTTGGAAAACTTGTTCCTTCTCATCTTCTTATATTTCCCCTATTACTTAATGGCATCGATATATATTCAGTTCCATGGCAATTACTTCTAATTCCTTTCTTTTTCTGATACTCCTCATGCAACAGTTAACATCTTGCAATTTTATCTAAATTATATCATAGTCTAGGTTTTCACCATTTCATAGATCTTTTCTGTTGTCCCTGAAACACAAATACTTCTACATTGGATGCTTTGTTTCTAAAATAGTTTAAATTCCTCTGTCCAATAGCGTAAACTGTATATCACAGGAATTGCAGTCTAATCAAAGTCACTTGTGTCTTATGGCCTAAATTGAAATGGCTATAATCCTCCATCTAATATTCAAAAATTTTACCATTGTCCTGGGTCCACTTCCCCTCATTCTACCCCCTTACATTTGAGAGTATTCAGAATGAAGTGTCTCATATGGATTCAGGAATAAGTCTGGCTTGGTCTTCTCTTTGTTGCTCCAAAACACAAGCTCTTCATAATAATAATACCTACTTTTCTAGGTATAGACACAACTTGATGCGATTGCTCTGTGCATTTGCCACTGGATGGGTGATAGAAAACTTCTAATTTCAACCTGGAAATGTGTAAATATCTTCTTCAACGTAGTGAGATGCTTTGATATCTTGGTGTTGAAGTGGCACGGCTTGTGTCCTAATTCTTACAAAATTCTGAACATCAGCTTTATTTTTCTCATCAATAAATGATCAAATAACACAAAGATATACTCTTACACATGCTCCACTAAAACCAGTATGGCTAATTTTTTTTTTCTTTATGATTTTCTCTGTTTTGTTTTGTTTTACCTTCCTCCTATTTAACAAGATAGGCAGCCCTGAGTTTCCTTTCTGCACATTATGTTTGTGGGATAATAGCTTATTATAATTTTAAATCTTAAGCCCACTGATGAGTTAAGTGAAGTGTTCCTAAAAGAAACATCAAGAGAAAAGGATGTGTGGAAACAATATTTAGAGAAACTCAGTAGGTGTGGGTGAAGAGTAAGGCTTTCCTCTAGATAAAAGAAAAAAACAAAATCTCCTTAGGCTATAGAGAAGCAATGAGAAAGATGCTTGTGGTTTTGCAGAAGAGGAGACCCTAGTCCAGCCTCTTGGCAGTGTGGCAGGCAGGGAGGCAGGGATATTCTGAAGGAAATAACTATGTAGTATTTCTAGACCCTGTGAAGCACTGCCTTGCTCCACTCATGAGAAGAATTCAATTCAAAGCAGTTGGAACTTGAAGGATTAAGCACACAGAGATGATGGGCATCTCAGTGGAAAACTTTGACCCACGGAAACTAAAGACCATGGTATGACCTGTTGATACCCTGAAGCAGAAGCACAAGACCAGCCAGACACCCAGTAAGAATGGAGGTTATGCTTTCTGTCAGCAATAGATGGGGATTAAACCCACAGTTGCTACCAAAATTGAATCCTCATCCAGCAAAGTTAAAATGAAAGATGACTGAGTATCTTTTCAAGACTCACTTATAAAGTGAGGACTTATCAGGGAGACTTATCAAGGAGGAAAAGCCACCTATTCTGTTATCATCCTATCTCTTGTTGCCCTGAGAGGTGTGGAATATGATATATTAGCATAACATAGTAGTCAAGAGCATGGGCTCCAGAGACAGACTAATTGTCACAATCAGTGATTCCAATACTTCCCAGTGATGGACCTTGAAAAATAATGTAACCTGTCTCTTCCTCAGTTTCTTGATCTGGTATAAAAACTGATAATAATTTTACCTTTTTCATACAATGACTATGATAATTAAATGAGATCATAAGTATAAAAGACTCAGGAGAGCACATAACACAGAGTGAACATTCAATATGGCAGTATTATTATCCCACCACTGCCATCCCAGGTGAACAAGCTGAATAATTTACTCTGTGAACGGTCTCAACTTTCCAACCCAGGTGATGCTGTGCATGTAGGATATGTTTTCCTAAGTAACCCATTTAGTTCAGGAATATAGATTCCACCTTCAGTTTAAGGGTTGGGGTAGGAGCAAAAAATATTCATTTTTGTTTTAAGAAAGCATGGATTTTAGAGGGGGGTTGAGTTGTCAAAATAATATTTTGAGATTTTTAAATTCATATACTATCCCCCCACCAGTAGGTTTCACCCTATCTCTTCTCCCATTCAAACAGAGAGCAGGCACACTAACTACTTCCTTGACCAAAAGACAGTGTATGATGTGTTGCCAATTTCCAAAATTAATGATCTAAGTAATAAATCACTGTAGATATTTCTGAGAGAAAACACAAAAGAAGATTATTTAAAGCTAGTGTTTGCTAGAGAAATCGGGCTGTGAGTGGAGCTTCCCAACTCCACATGGAAGGAAGTTTCCCCAAGCTGGGGAGTATACAAGACAGAGAGATCTCAGGGACCAAAAAAAGGCCAAGCTAGGCTCCAATCAACTCCAATCACAAAGGAGTTTGCAAGACCCTAGAGGGAAATGGTTTTACGATGCAGCTAGACAAAATGGGTTCATCATAGAATGTAACACTCACCGCTTCAGTGAGGTAACAAGGCCCTGGGAGAAAATGGTTTTATGATATGGTTATACAGAAGGGACTATTGAGTAAAGACTTCTGGTCCCTGAGGCGACCCAAAAGCGTAAGGCAGTCACCACCCTGAAGAAGGTCTGTGGACAAGGATAGTTGGCATCTCTAAAAACTTATAAAAACCAATGACCAAAGACTAGGGACACTATCCTATCTGTACCTCCTCTGATACGCAGATGGACTCCTCCCTCCCACTCCAGATGTGACCCTGGAAATTAACAGTGAGGAGGACCCCAGAAATAAAACACAGTGTTGTGGGGAGGGAGCTCATCAAGAAGACTGGAGTTTAGCTTTCTGACAATCCCAGAGCTAGGAGTCTGACATGAATTTGATTTCCACAAATAAAAGAAAATTTTAGACTGAGATTCAAACTTCTTTAAAAAAACCACAGGTGAACCTTAATCCATATTTACAAACAAATATCTCAGAGAAAAATCTCTCTCTTCCACATAGACTACACCTTGTATTTTTTAGTATAATGCACCTTTGATCTACATACTCTCAAACAACTGCATTTTAATATTTATTTGGCCGCATTGGGTCTTCATTGCAGCACGTGGGCTTCTCTCTAGTTGTGGCATGCAGGTTTTCTCTTCTCTAGTTGTGGTGCAGGTTCCAGAGTGCATGGGCTCTGTAGTTTGTGGCACACAGGTTCTCTAGTTGAGGCATGCGAGTAGTTGTTGGCGCATGGGCTTAGTTGCCCCGCAGCATGTGGGATCTTAGTTCCCCAGCCAGGGATTGAACCCACGTCCCCTGCATTGGAAGGTGGATTCTCTACCACTGGACCACCAGGGAAGTCCCTCAAACAACTGCATATTAGTTTGTGGTTTTTCCTTCTCATTTGCAGAAATAATGGCCTGATTAATTGATTTTACCAGAAAGAAATAATTTGTTGTAAGAGTGTGGACAAGTCTCCTCCTTCAACAAAACTAAACCAAAACCTCCTCATAGCTTCAAAAAGAAGTATTTCAACTTCTACTTTTCTCATTACATTTTCATACATGGGTCAAGATTCCATGAAACTCAGCCTCCAAAAGTAGGTTTTCTTAAGTGTGAGGCTTAGGAATGGATGCCCAGTCCCAAAATGATAGCAACAGAATGGCTTCTTGCCCCTTTCACAGCTCTTCTTCTGGTCCGTGATCGGATACATTAGTAGGCTCTGCCAAGTCATTCACAAGAATGCTCCATCCCGCTTTTCCCTACCAATGTCACCTCTCTAAGCTTCCTCTTCACATCCCAACCATGCTAAACATATTCAAACATATCTTCAGAAGTCCTATCTCCTTTCTCTACACCTTTCTACTGCTGTACCTCCTGCTGTCTTCCCCATTTCCCACACCCACCACCATTGTTCTCTATCAGTAGGACCTCTCTTCATTCTCTAAGAACCTACCCAAGACTTTACTTCCTTAGGCAAAAAGTGCTGCCTTGTCTTCTGAACTTCCATAAAACTTTCCAATGTCTGCATTATAACACTTACTACAGTGACTATAATTATTTCTGTGTCCCTCTCTTCTTAATAAGCTACACGCTTCTCAAGAAAAGGGGCAGGGTTTATTTTTCTTTAAATCTTCAAAGCTTGCATAGTGCTTGGCATAGATAGGAGCTCAGTATTGATGAATGAATGGCTGCATGAGCTAGTACAAACTTTATAAGCCACTTCCAATTATTATTCTAAAGCACTTGCATTACCTCAAGGTTTTATGTATTTTAAAGCTCCATGAGAAAAGAGTCATCATGCATGCATTTAAAGAAAGGATATACATTTTTTGTAGTTTCAGTGAAATACCTTTATAAAAGGCACTAAGTATTTTATCGCATAGGGTACATAAATGTTGTTCTGTCCACCTTTTGACTAAAACACAACATAAAAATGAAGCATCGATAATTGATAATAGGGGATTACAAGGTAGGACTACCCCTAGTGATATGGGAATATTTCTTTGAGGGTCTGATAGGTAATCTGACATTTTTAGAATGGAAAAAAAAGTGTTGGGAGAGGGCTGCCACCCCTGGAAATTACCTGCAGGACTGGCTTCATTTGTATCATTATTAAAATATCTAGTGGTTCTGAGCAGACAATTATAGCATTTAAGCAGTTTCTCCTCTATACTCTTCTTGAAGATATCTTTACAATTGTACCTCATTCCCTGAAAAAGTGTCCTCTATAATAATAAGAGATGGGAAGAGAATATTTTATGTTATATATTTTTTTTAGGTTACTGATGTAAAGTTGGTTAACTCAAATGACTAGCAGAGGGCATGGCTTGTATTGTTTAGATTACATTTACATTGCCAACTTCAATGAATCAGAAAAAATATATATGTGAAAAAGAAAAGAAAATGAGAAGACTGAAGTTTAATTTCTATCTCTAAAATCTAGAAGGAGAAATATATTAAAAGCAAAATAAAGCATGCTGACTTAAGACAATGGAAAAAGAGAGGACTATTCCTCACGTAAGAGAGTAGACAGATGCTCTAGAGAGTCAGCTTTGCTTTCTGGATATCAGGAAAAAATGTTTTATAAAGTCTGGACTTCCTAAACTCTAATGAAGGATGATTTAGAAGGTGAATCCAACCCGAGTCATCTTCCAACTTCACAGTTCAAGAGCTGCCAATGTTTATGGTTAATGAGGTGGACTTGGAGCCATGCCCTTAATCACCTTGACCCTGTGAAATCCTGTTTCTTAAACATTTTAAACCCATGACCCTCTAAAGCTTTCTTGTTCTGTGCGTTTACAATAGCCAAGAAAACCCTCTCTTGTTTTTCTTTATGTACTTTGAATTGTAAAAACTAACATGTGTCATAGACACTTTTTCAATATATTGGGCTTATTGGTGATTTTGACATGTGTTTTTAGTGTGGGATTTGCACCACGTGTCAGCTCTCCTTATTGCAAGTGGGGTTAAAATATGAGAGCTCTACAACTTGTAGGTTAGGGTAGTCTATATGAGCTGGCATGTTTTTATATGTTCTTTATGAGTGTTATTGAAGGAATTCAGTAACATAAAACATACAGAAGGCAGGAGGGAAAGTTTTAAACTTATCTTCATATTTAATTTTGTCTATAACTTATACATTCATTATATATATTTTCAAGTACATTTCACTGAAATTTTTAAAAAGCAAACATTATTTTTGTAGGCTTATCTGTAGTAGGAGAGAGTGCCTCAACTGTGAAACAGAGCCATATTTCAATTTTTCAGTTCAGTGGATTTACAGAAGTGCTTTTTTTTTTCACTCAGAATGTGGTACTATCAAAAATAGGACTGAGTGTGGTACAAATTAGTTACTCTATCATTATTAGGAAAGTATATGAAATTTAAGACAAGAAAATTTAATTTGTATACTTGGAAATAGCAGAGAATAAACATTTTTCTTTTCAGTATACTCTAGATTTTGGCTTATATGCCATTACAATGTTCATTGGGTTATATAACACTTTTATTTAAAAATATAACCAATTTAAATGAGACACATCCAATGAGGGGGTCTGGTTACAATTTTAAAAATTAAATTAGATTTACTGAGTGCTTCACAAACTTTCTGAACATGACTGGGCCAATTTTATTTATTTATTTATTTATATAATTTTGGCTGTGTTGGGTCTTCATTGCTGCGTGCGGGCTTTCTCTAGTTGAGGTGAGCAGGGGCTGCTCTTCGTTGCGGTGCGTGGGCTTCTCATTGCGGTGGCTTCTCTTGTTGTGGAGCACGGGCTCTAGGAGTGCAGGCTTCAGTAGTTGTAGTATGCGGGCTCAGTAGTTGTGGCGTATGGGCTTAGTTGCTCTGCGGCATGTGGATCTTCCTGGACCAGGGCTCGAACCCATGTCCCCTGTATTGGGAGGCAGATTCTTAACCACTGTGCCACTAGGAAAGCCCAGATTGGGCCTATTTTGAGAAGACCTGCACCGATTGATTATTTGAGGTAGAAACCACATAACTTCATTGTTTCAAATGGATTCAACTGGAAAAGAGACACAGCCCAGCGATTCTACACGTTTAGTTTTGCAACTGAGAGTAATAGCCATAAATTAAGGTAATTCTTAAGTAAAACAGAAAAAAAGAAACAAAAAATTTTAATCCCAACCTACATCAAATTTTGTACATTAAAAAGATAGGAAATTTGATTTTAATTTGTTTCTACATTGGCATTAAATAGAATCATCTGATCAAACTCTGCAGGTATTTGAGGATTCACACTCTGAAAGTATACATTTTGCTACCATTCAACGTATGCTAGATTCAGGCAATTCCTAGATATATAACTGCACTTTTAAAAAAATTTTATTAGAGTATAGTTGATTTACAATGTTGTGTTAGTTTTGGGTGTACAGCAAAGTGAATCAGTTATACATATATCCACTCTTTTTTAGATTCTTTTCCCATATAGGCCATTATAGAGTATTGAATAGAGTTCCCTGTATAATTGTACTTTAAATAGTACCAAAACACCTATTGTATCATTTTACCTTATTTTGAGTACTTGGCCTGACACATCTCAGGAACCAGGAAATACCTTCTGATCTTTCTTAGGACAAGATTTCAAAGTATGTAGAAGTATCTGGGGAATTATTAAAATACAGATTTCTTCAATCTACCCTCAATGATTCTGATTCAATACTTCTGGGGAAAAACAGCAGAATTTGCATTTTCAACTGCTAAACCAGACATTCTGATGGAGGTGATTTTTTTAAACACATTTTGAGAAACTAAGTCTTTAGGGGAGTTCTAGGCACCTTATGCTCACAGCTAATATAAGAACCACATATAGTCCACTGTGAATGGTACTGAGTGTAGTGCAATAATGAAATGGTTACTTTGTAAAAATTCAAATCTCTAGCAAAAGATATTGCCTAATTTCTGCTTTTAAAAAACAATTTTGTCTTCCTGTGGAAAAACTATTTGTAGGATTGAGCTCAAGATTAAAGAATTACAGTTTATCATAGCTTCAGGCTAAGGTTAAGAATATTATATAGTAGAAGTAAACTTGTCTCAGTGTTCCTTTTGTTTTGGCTGCACTGGATCTTAGTTGTGGCACTTGGGATCTTCTGTGTGGCAAGCAGGATCTTTAGTTGTGGAATGATAACACTTAGTTGTGGCATGTGGGATCTAGTTCCCTGACCAGGGATCGAACCTGGGCCCCCTGCATTGGGAGTGTGGAGTCTTAGCCACTGGACAACGAGGGTAGACCCTCAATGTTTCTGAATGCCGTTTTTTTCCAAACCATTCACCCTGCTCTTTCATATATCTAGTACTAAGTGTCTAATTGCCTTTGCTATCAGTTCAGCTCTTCAGGGGGTAATATTTAAAGCATTTAACAGCTAATAAGGCCAGGGCAACTGTCAGTCATACAGACTCTAGAACCAGACAGAATGAATGGAATCTATTAAAATTTAGCCAGGAACAGAAGATCTGTCCTGGTGTCTGCCAGTTGGATTTAAGCCCTTTGGTATCCTAACTATGCTCGTTCACCTAAGCTTGAGAGGCTTTTTGTTCTTGTTCTTGTTTAGTTTCCTGTGAATCAATATTTTTGTTTCTTTGTCAAAATGAATTTCACTTATGAATTACACTATTTTCATAATACCTTTGTGCTTTGATAGATATATTCTTAGAATAAACAAACAAAATAAACCTTAACTTAAGGAAGGTGCTCTACTTATCAAAATTTTTAGTACTGTGGTCTGCTAATTGGAAGATATGTTAGTATAGATGATATTGTTAGGTTTTCCTCTAGGAATTATTTATTTACTGAAAAATATTATTATGCCTATTTTATGCCAGAAACTGTATTAGAGATGTAAATGTAACTATCAACAATTTTGTATGAATAATTTTGTATAAATAAAATTTTTTATAAAAAAAACCTATCTTTACCTATTTGACTTGACTTATGTGAGCAGGTATCAGTTTGTGGGCTGGGGGAAAGGAATGAAAGAAAAGTTTTATCTCCATGTGCACCAGCTACTACAGAGACAAAGGAAGTCAAGAAAATATTTAATTTCAAGTATAAGTATGCTTAGAGTAGAAGATGTGCCCAGGTCTCCCCTTATACCCCACCTATAGCCTACATATTAGCTATCCAATCTCATGGCATGGTGAGCTTTAAAGACTAAGTACTTCCTTTAGAGGAAAGAGGTGCCAACCCTCTTTCCCCTAAAAGATGCAGTGTAAAATCCTAATGTCTCAGTGGGTAGAAAATATAGCCATTCAAAATAGAACATGATGGTATGTGAAACTCAATGTTTATTTGTAAAACATAAGTCATAGTTCTTTTTGCTCTTTTAAATGGCAAATATTTTCTATATTTTCTCAGGATAAAAAACAAAACCAATGAATGATAACCTCTTTTCATCCTCTATGGAGTTATCTATTATATCAGAATGTGCTTTTAACCTGCAGACGTCATATTCACACAACGGTGAACGAATTTAAAAGCTGTGATGAAACAAAACAAGGGACTCTCCTGCCTGCCATGGAATAAAGAGGGAGGAGAAAGTATGGTCATCGGGAAGGTATACTGGGAATTAACCAGATCTAGAAATTATCTCTGTGCCTCTTTTCTATCATCAATCATCATTCATTTATATAAGAATTTCTCACAGTTAAAAATATTAGTTTTCTTTACAGGAGATTTTTATTAATAATCATTAATGGTGAGAAAAAATTAGGGGCAATGAGAATAAATGTTGAATAAATTATGGTAGAATGAATAACGCTCACATTTATCTTTATAGCTCTAGATATAATTATGTACAAGTGTGTGTGTATATGTATATATATATACATATATATGTATATATATATACAGAGGTAGATGATAGGTAGATAGATAGTCAAGGTAGAAATGTTTGAAAATTTTAGGAAATATTTCACAAATCCTAAGTAAAATGTAAAATGTAGAAGATGGGCATGGCTTTTCTGAGCTTCAGAAGTCAGTTGGTATAGAGTTTGTACCCGAAAATGTATAGCTCAGCTATTTTTTAAAAATGCCTTCTCTTTCATAAATCCAAACTAGCATCTGCTGCAAAATGAGTCTGTGACCTACTGAGATTTTAAACCATCCGTAGGTTGAAATAACAGTAATAATTTTCTAGGTGAGGGGATTTCTCTAACCAAGAGGAGTAACTGCCTTTGCTGCATTAATGGTAGATATACTGACTTGTTTGCTACCAAGTAATATGTAGTTAATACTTGGAGGAGAAAGATATATTGAAATTGGAGTTAATTTTAAATGATAATCAATAAGGAAAATTGCTGATTTTTATGAGGCTAAAAACATTAAATTAATTAAATTACTATCTTGTGGGTTGAAGTACACAGGCACATAAATAAGGTAAACACTTTATCACTTAGATGTTTAAATTAGTATAAGACAATTTTAATAAGAGCTAATATCTGATATACTCATACTTACAAATTTTCAAATGTAGTTCTGTCTATTCTGCCTGAGCAAACACTAGTATTTTTTAGCATTTTAAATATTTTATGTCAGGTACCAGTACTACTTTTCCCAGTAAAGTGTTATTTATGGTTAGTATTACAATAAATCTGTCACTAGTATGAGAAAGAAATAAAATTTTCATACAAAAAAATATATTTTTTTTAAATAATAACTGCAGAGCTGCCTGATTTGATCCAGTATTTTTCCTTCAGGTTCTTGAGCACTCTTCTCCCTCTCATCCCCCCAGTTCCCACCTGACACACACATAAGTTGAGCCATTTTCTTCCTGATGTTGGGTGGTCTGACTCACTAAAAAGCTTCTTCAGCACACTTAGAGATTTTAATGCTAGATAAATGACATTGATATCTGCTAATTAAACTACTGTGGGATTTGATAGACCCAGAGATCTTTTATTATATTACTTTATCAATTCTGAGGAAGCCCATTGTTTCAGTTTTCGGTTAAGGTTTTTTCATTTTAAAGACATCTAACTATATAAGATTTATATTTAAATTAAAAGCTCCTTTCTTAAATTTATATTAAAAGAACAAGTTTTTAAATTTTCAGGATTATGTTCTTTGTGCATTTATATCATTAATAGCCTGGATTCTGGAACCAGACTGACTGGATTTGTATCCCAGTTCTATCACTTTTTATCTGTGTGATCCTGGGAAAATTACTTACATTCTTATGCCTTGGTTTCCTCACTTGTGAAAATGGGGATAATAGTAACTTGCCACATTAGGCTATTAAAACATTTTGAGGGGTTAATTAGTTAAAATATGTGATGATTTTAGAAGAGTGCCTGGCATACAATTATTATTTTTAACAATAATATTAAAATATTGTGTAAGAGTAGAATAGTGTAGTAGTATTGCTCACCTTATTTCTGTTCAAAAGTAAAACTTTAAAACCTTAATGCCATCTTTGACTTCACAATAAGGAAAAAAGAGAAAAGATTGATATTTAGTATTTGTCACTGTAAAGTCAATTTTTATCATTTTAGTTACAAATTTAATACAAAATTGGTAGAATCCACTTAGAATGACTTTATAGAACATGAAATATTAAATCACACATTTCAGAAATATTTATATTTCCTTACGGCAGTAAAATATTGGCATATGAAAAAGAATGTGTGAAGTCATTATCAGTGTGAATGAGAAGGCTTAGTTTTGATTTTATAAAGAACAAAACAAACTAAAAGTTCATGGTTCAATTTAGTATCCATAGATTTAAATACTGTCTTGTGATTATAAGATGTCATCTTTTAGGAGTTGAGTAGTTTTAAAATGTGTAACCTAAGACTTTGTCTATGGCTTTATAGACCCAGGGAGCCGCTTATCAAATCCAGAAAGCTCAGCGGCCTGTAGGGCAGTTCCGTGGAAATTTCTCATGAAAATAAATCAGAAACCCATAGGAAAGAAGCACTAGAGGTCATTCAATCTAACTTTTTGACTGTCCACACATGTACATTTAGATTATATCCAATCTGAAGCACTTATTGCATAACATGGTTTATTAAAGACATTAAATTTCCCTTCCATGTTCAAGTATAACTTATTCATTTCAGTTGCCCCTACAAAGAATGTGTGGAGTACCAACATCAATGCATATGGAAAAAAATGTGTCATTTTGACTCAGTGGAATTCATTTTGATATGCAGGTTTTTCTTAATACAAGTGAAAACTTTTCAAACTCACTCCCAAGTCAATAATACTATATAATATGATATTATAGATCAGACAATGTCACAGCAGTTTTGCAAACCTTACAACAACCCTATAATTGTTATTTCCTTCATTTAACAGATTATAACATTGAGGATCAAAAAGGTAAGTGATATGACTACATCCATATAACAGATTAATGATGGGAATAGTGACTTGAGCAAAAACATCTTGGATCTACAACTCAAGTTCTTATTTAGCACTATGCTACCTTTTTCAAATTACACTCCAAGTAAACCCTCAAGGTGTGTTTCTAAAATTACACTTAGATGCATGCTATAAGACTTCTTCATCTCCAGTTAAATGTTAAAATTTCCCAAATTTCATCTTTTTCTTTTAGATATTAAAAAATACTCCTTTTCCTCTACCTTATAGCTTAATGTAGTAATAATACTTATGTATTAAGTGTGTACTACAAGCCAAATATTATGATCAACTCTTTCAAAGATTATTATGCTTAATCTTTGTAACAGCATGGTCAAGTATTATTATCTCAATTTAAAAGATGAATAAAATATGGTTTAGGATATTTAAGTTAATTGCAGAATTGTTGAATGGTAAGAGATGTATTGAATCCTGTTAGTCAACTCCAGATTCCATGTTCTCAAACATTCTCTTAAACATCTGGAAAAATAAAAATGGAAAGGAAGATGAACAAGGAAAAAACATGATGGGGTAGTCTGTAGACAAGTGCATGAAGCTAGAAGGCTAAAATATATATTTAAAAATATATTTTCAAGTAGCTCCCAAAAATCATAAACAAGATAGAAGAAATTTTTTTCAAATAATATAACAGTGTAAAAAAAATTTAAGTTGCGTAACTAACTAAACTAAAAAGAGAAAACAAGGGAGGAAAACTGCAATATTGGAAACTCTTAATAGAAGTAATAACAGTTTAGAGATTAAGACACAAGATGGGACAATATGGGAACAAAAAGAGCAGAGAGTTTAATGGGAACACACATTTTTTACATGAAAGTAACAAAGATTCTGGAAGACCCCAAGGCTGCCATGAGGAGAGTCTGGAGCAATCCAAGACACAGAGGAAGAAAAGAAAAAGAGAGAACATGTCAGTGGTTTCATATTTCTTTTGGCAACAAGAAGCTTCAGAATTACATCTGTTTTTCCGTTTCCCTTTACTTCTAGTTCTGCTGGATTTGAAACTCCAAACGACCAGTAAATTCTACCCTATACCTTGGTAATCCTGCATAAAACACAGAAAGGTGGATTATTGATTAAAAATATGATTATTTGAAAATAAAGTCATTATATCCTCTTCTCCAAACTTGAGAAATTGTGTTGTTAGGATTTCAACATTTGGAGTCGTACAATTCATCACCTTTTCTCATTTGAAATAGGTGAAGGAGAAATGGAGATAGAGGAGCCAAAGGCAACAACATTGACTTCAATGCAAGTAACATTTCAGCTGAAATTGCTTATTTTCTATGTGTGTTTATATTTGCACCTGGGAGTCTTAGGCGATAAAATTGGCAAGTAGAACTATGACTTCTAGAGAAAATCCTGGAGCCCTACTTCACAACACAAAATGGGCACTGGGACAATAACACCCGTATTTCAGTCTTTATATGAATATCTTTGGGTCAGGAAATAGTATTTTTGGCCATAGCCTTTTCATCATTCTCTTAGATGGCTGTGAAAATCTTGTGCAGAGAATGTATACTCCAGAAGTCAAAATAAATTAGAAAGATCTTCCTTCATGAACTTCATTTATTTAATGCAACTGGTGCTCACTACCTCTGTGACTTTGGGCAAGTCACTTTCCATGGTCCTCTCTATTTTCATTCTATAGATGTATTGCTTAAGGCAAGATAATTTATAAGTTTGTTTTAAATTTTGTTTATTACACTTACTTATAATAACATGACTGAAATGAATTATCAGGCAACAGACATTAAATACATTTTTAATAACTGTACTGTATAAAGGATAGATGGGTTTCAACCATTTAATAACTAGGTGTATGTCAGTTATGTGTTAAATATTTGATTACATTCTTAACATGGCAACCAAAAGAGCAAGTTATTAAGGATATGCTTGTATTTCTGTTGCTGAATTCAGGATACCTCCAATATTGGTTTCACACTTGGGTAAAGGATTTGGAGACCCAAGTGTTGCTCCCCTTTCTCTTTGCTTTCGTTGTAACTGCTGCCTCAGAGGATAAAGGGGCATGATGCTTACCACATTTAAATGTTTAATGGCACTCTGGAGTTTCCTTGCAATTTACACTTTAGAAAGCATAGCACTCTTATAAATTTTAGAACTTACAAGTGTTCCTTCCCCACAGGAGCCACTAATCTCACAGGAAGAGAATGGGGAGGGGCTGGAATCTCACACAGTTTAGAGATTTATTACAAGTCTGTGGTGAAGTTTGGTATGTAAATTGCTGGGAAACCCAAGAGTATATTTAAATATTTAAAGCTAAGGGACACCTAGGTCCTTCCTCCTGTTTGAAACTAATTAGATCGATTGGGAGTTTTAGAAGGGAGTAGGAAGATGCCTGGCATGATCCTAAAATTTCAGCCCTCTGCCAAAAAGAAGAGGAGAGTTCATTGAGCTGCCCAAGTCCCATTTTGTATCAAGCATTTAAGTTAAAGAGTCAGAAGATTCTCAGAGCAGGTAGAACTTCTAACTTATATGGAAGATTAATAAGAACAAGGGCCTTGCTTCTAGAATTCAAAAATCTTCAATATTTAAGTGACGTGATTGTGGTTTCCATAACACAGCAGAGGGCTTTAAAATCCTCCATTTTTATTTCCTGTTGACTGAGAATATCCTATTGGACATTTCAAAGTAGCCTCCTCCCCTTTTAACCTAGTGGAAACAGAATGCTGCCAGAGGGTCATTTTGACACATAACCCAATCAGAATCACTGCATCAATGACCTCAGACAAAGGTTTCAGCTCCACAGTATTGTACTGCCCAGCAATTAAAAGCATTTGGAAGCAAAAAGCCCTAGGTTTGAATTTCACCTTTGTCACTTAAGAGCTATGTGATCTGTGCAAATTATTCTGTTTCCTCATCTATAAAATCTAAATGATAATAGCATCACCTATTGCTGAGGTTTGTTGTCTCAAATAAATTAGAACAAATAAAGCACTTATCATTGTGCCTATCTCCAAGTTACTGTTCAATGAATGCAGGTATTGCTATTTTGTATTTGTTTTTAATGACATTTTAAACATCCCTATCAATATTATTCATAATTCTAGTTAAAAAAAAATAAACCATACTGAAAAATGGCAGTCCTCTGTTTATACCTTCCTTATCCTTGATTCACCCTCCTTGAATACTTTCGTTGTTTCTTCTGATATGTCACTTCTGACTTCTAAATAATGTGCTTGTATTTCTGTTTCTTGATTTGTCTATTTTTCTATTACCTGTTTTTAATCCTATAATTTACCCTATGATCTGTAGTTTCTAGTTCTCCCATCCCAGATTTTCTGTGATTTTGTACCCTGAATTGGCTTGCTTCTCATTGGTATAATTCATTGCATATATTATATTGATACTCTCTTATTTTCTATTTTTTTCATTTATATATATTTACTGTCATTTTATTGGGGTCATGAGGTGCAGGAAACAGTGCCTGTGTTCAATCCCACCATGTTTAACTAAGAATAACTTTATTGATATTATTCATCATTCTTCTCTAATAACTTTCTTACTTCCACTGATAGTTAATGGCATATATGTTTCAGGACCTCATAAAAAATGGCATTCTGTATATTGACGTCACTAAGACAAGTTATATTTGTGACTATTCTGTGCTCCACACTTCTACATTTTTAACCATTCTTTTTCACAAGTTTTAAAAAATGCTTTCTTTACTTTCTATAGTAGGTTGAATAGTGTCACACCTCTCTCCCTCAATTCATATATACAGGAAGCTCAGAATATGACTTTATTTAGAAATAGGGTCTTTACAGATGTAATTAAGGTAAGGATAGAGATGAAAGCACACTGGATTAGGGTGAGTCCTAAGTCCAGAGAGAGTGTCCTTATAAGAGACAGAAAAGGACACACAGAGGACACAAGGAAGAAGGAAAAGTGAAGACTGAGGCAGAGATTGGAATTATGCTACTATAACCCAAAGAAGCCTGGCTAGAGCCACAGGGAGCTGAGAAAGGAAGGAAAGGGTTCTCTCCTAGAGCTTTCAGAGGAAGTGTGGCCCTGCTGACACCTTGATTTTGGACTTGTGGCCTTCAGAACTGTGAGAGAATAAATTTCTGTTTTTATAAGCTGCCAAGTTTGTCACAATTTGTTATGGCAGCTCTAAGAAAGTAAAATGCTCTCCAATCTACAAAAATAGCATTAGTTCAAATACTACTTATCTCTCATTTGAACATTTCAACCTTCTCTCCACTAAATTTTCCTCTCCTGTGAATTGTCTGCGCTGTTTCCAATGACACCGATCCTTTGTTATCTATCTTTTCTCTTTCATTTTGACCAGGCTAACCACATTTATGGTGGCCTCCTCTTTTGCTAGAGGGCACTTAAAGTTGCCTTAGACTAAGACACTTATTCAAAATTACTCTGGGTCTGGATTACCTCTCCTTTGAATTAACTGTCTTTTTTCCACTAATTATACATCTCTTGAAATTCTTTGATGTGTCAAGAAGTTGACCCAAATTACTAATGAGAGGAGATGGTATATATCCAGTCTAAACATGAACTGTTTATCGTATCATAAAAGTTATATCTGGCTTACTTTTACACATAAGACAAATACTTGTATATATTTCCATGTCAATGTCTCAATTTACTTTATATTTTAGATTATTAGTGTTACAATATCCATATTGTAAATAGCTAGAGTAAAATTATCAACTTCACATTTTAAATTCTTTCTAATGACTTAATAATAAATCATATCATGACTTGTTTTACAGACGCTAATAAAGAAAATGTTGGAAAAGTACATGTAATTTTTCAGATAAATCTCAGTTTTTTTGTTTGCGACAGCACAGAACATAGCTAATAGCACTAGAATTAAAGTAAGCAATTATAAATCACTTTAACAATAAAAGTGCCACACAAATGTTCAGAAGTAACTCTTCTCTCTAGATACAATAAAATAATATATGTTTCATAACTTTAGTGAAACAAAGAGATATTTTATGTTACTAATGAGGTTTATACTAGATTATTTGTTAATGGGTAGAGCTAGAAATAACTAGAATCACATTCTTTAATTTTTTAATTCATTTCAGTGGAAGAGTAAGAATTCCCAGATGTTGTTTGTGATGCTATTAAAACAGTAAGATATGATGAGTTTTTGTATAAGTGAGATTTTTTATAGAGCAAAATACTTTATATTACACAAAAACAATGATTCTCATAATTTTTGTATTATATGGGCTTTAAACTTATTTTGTTGAAAAAATATTTATGCTTTTAAAATTAAATTGGTGGGACTTCCCTGGTGGTGCAGTGGTTAAGAATCCACCTGCCAATGCAGGGGACACTGGCTCGAGCCCTGGTCTGGGAAGATCCCACGTGCTGCGGAGCAACTAAGCATGCACCGCAACTACTGAGCCTGCACTCTAGAGCCCACGAGCTGTAGCTACTGAAGCCCATGTGACACAATTACTGAAGCCCGCAGACCTAGAGCCCGTGCTCCACAACAAGAGAAGCCACCGCAATGAGAAGCCTGGGTACCGCAATGAAGAGTAGCCCCTGCTTGCTGCAACTAGAGAAAGCCTGCATGCAGCAACAAAGACCCAACGCAGCCAAAAGTAAATAAATACATTTATAAAATTAAATTGGCAATTAGTTGGTAGGTTTTTTTGACCCCCAGTGTCCAAATCAAACAATATAAATAAATCAGAAATCTCACATTTATACATGTTTTACTGATAAATTCAGTCCAAAATTCTGGAATCCATCCAGTTGTGGGAATTCTGTAATGCACCATTTAACAATTGAGCATATTGTACTTAAAAGAAGATAGGCAGAAATGTTTAAAATCTAATTAAGGTGTTTTAAAAGTGTAAGCTTTTGACATGTTCCTGAATTACAACTGATTCATTACATATGTAAGCATACTGGATGTCTATACCTTTAAAGTGTTTAAGAGTATAGAAGTACATTCCAGGAAATAACATTTCTGGAGAAAGAAGATATTTCATTGCTTAAATTTATCTAGGGAGAAAATTCTGATCAGTCTGGTGAACTATGTCTATTATGAAATGAGCCAAATTTTTAGATCTGAACTGCCATGACAGATTAATTCTGTCATTATTTCATATCTAATATTTTCAATATGTCTCTTACTACAAATAATCACTCACTTTCTAATATCTAATGCAATTTCAGCCCATACCCACAAATCTCCTCTTGATCAGCCAACCTCATCCCCAATCTCTCTGTCAATAGCATAAGAATAGCCGTGAAATTAAATGCAAAGCAGAATAAAACGGAGAGTTCTTAAAGAACATTTGTGCTTAAATTTGTAAGAAATGAACTCTCAAACAAGAAAGTGCCAAATCTCATCTAAGTTCCCAAGCATAATTATCTCATTTTATGTTTTCACTTTTCCTTTCTTTTTTCATGTAAAATTTGCCACATTTCTTGAAATTCTACCATTTTGGAAAACACAAATGGCTTTAAAAGGAGGAAGGTGTTAAAAATCTTTTCCAGATTAATGTGATTTAGCTTAGGCAGTCCCCATTTTATGTATTCAATGCACATTGATTATGTCCTGCTCTGCTCCAAGCATTTTAGAGGAATAAAGGTGTTGAGAATGCCTTGGACCTAGTGCAGTTTTGAAGCTCTACAATGAGGACCTACAGCAATACCTTGGCCCTGTGCATGTTCTAATGTTGAGTTTCCTCTTTTGCAATTTTTCAATGTTTAGTTTCATGTGCATCATCATATAATAGTTAAGATAATTAATACATATATGGCTTGTAAAACACTTTCAAGGGCTTTCCTGGTAGCGCAGTGGTTGAGAGTTCGCCTGCCGATGCAGGGAACACGGGTTCGTACCCTGGTCCGGGAAGATCCCACATGCCGTGGAGCGGCTGGGCCCGTGAGCCATGGCCGCTGAGCCTGTGCGTCCGGAGCCTGTGCTCCACAACGGGAGAGGCCACAACAGTGAGAGGCCCGCGTACTGCAAAAAACAAAAACAAAACACTTTCAAACGTATTCAATATTTTCCACTTGTTCTTTCTGCCTTTGTTTACAGAATAGAAAGTATTTCATATATTACAGAATAGAAAGTATTTCATAACTGAGCAATCTATGGCGCTGAAGATTGTATAGCTGATAAGTTTTGGAGCCGGGTTCTCTCATGTCAATTGTAGTGATTTTTCTCTGAGTTCTTCCAATTCTAAACTATGCCCTCAGGTTCTCAGACTGGACTGGAAATTCATACGGAGTAATGAAGTTCTAGAGATAGTAGCTCGATGATGGCATTGAATCAGTCTTGCCACGTTGGCTTCTAGTTCTCCCAAAGCTGAATTCATTTCTCTGTTCTCTGAGTCCTGCTATTTACCTCAAGTCTTCTGGTGCTTGGATTCATGCCCCTCGAATTTGGATTCTAATGTTTTGCTTAGACATTAATAAGGCCATTTTCTCTTGTTCATCTCTCAATATCTAAACTGATTTCCTGCTCCTTTGATTGTTGATAATGTCCTGCTTCTTCAATGCCTGGATGGTCATGTTCACCTTGAGCACAGATGTCCTTTTGGGTGAATGTATTCACACATTTCTTCATTCTTTTTCCATGGATTTTTCTCCTGATAATCTTTAAAATAGCCAGTCCCCATTTTCTCTAGCCTGAAAC
Source organism: Monodon monoceros (assembly GCF_005190385.1). Classification (NCBI taxonomy): domain Eukaryota; kingdom Metazoa; phylum Chordata; class Mammalia; order Artiodactyla; family Monodontidae; genus Monodon; species Monodon monoceros. The sequence goes on from NW_021703777.1 coordinate 121,157,655, forward strand.
TCTTTGGTCCAGAGACTGTTCTCATTTATCTTGTGTGTCCATCCTCTAGTATAGTGTTTGCACAAAATTGATGCCCTGATACACATTTTTTAAATTAATAGTAATAATAACACAACAATAACAACAGCTAAAGTTTCCATATTGTTTATATTTTGTCTATTATTGTTCTAAGAGCTTGAAATACATTATTCAATCTACCTTCATAAAAACTTTATGAGCTATTTACTAGTACTGATCTCCATTTTACAGATAACAACACAAAGACACAGGGTGATTAAATAAACTGCTTAAGGTCATAAAATGCATTAGTGGCAGAACCAGGATTTGGGCCCTAGAAGTCTGGTTCCAAATTCTGTGACCTTAACCACTTTTCAAATGAAGGAATTGGTTGTTTACATGTTAACCCTTCATTCAGTCCTAGGACTCTTCCCACATTTAATGGACCACTCCAGTGCACGTAAATGGATGTACACCTGAAGATTGAAAAGGAGCACAGAAATAAAGATGCTGACTCAAAGGAAACTTCCACCCATCACAGTATTCTAACTAGTGTTGTACTTGACTCTACTTTCTGCTTCTTCCTTCTTTCTGGTTCTCGAATCCTAGAATCCATCTCTTAGATTACATATTTCTAAAACACATGAGGTCTATATTAGGCTAACTTAGAAAAGCAATATTGTTTTAAGGTAAAATTGATTTTGAGTTCAAAACAAAAACACTCATAAATAAAATTTCAATATCACATGTTCTCAAGTTTCAGTACTACCTGCATACACACCCAAACACACACACACACAATCTTGTTTCTTTTGAATTAGGAAGTCCCTTCTTGCAGTATACAATCATAGCTTCCCTTTCCTAAAAAAAAATTGCTATTCCATAATTTTACTTTGAAAGTCTATACCTAAAAAATTAATTAATTATTGATGTATTTATAGAAAGAGTGGCCTAATTAAACTGCAGCAACAGCAAAGGAAGCAAAGCCTCTCAAAGTGAAATGAGATCATGAATGTCCTCCTTATAGACATTAATGAAGACAGTGAATGGGAATGTGGTATTTGAGCCATCAGGTGAAATAGCAGGGCCTTGTTATTAAAATTTTTCTTTGCTATAGCAGAGGGAAAAAATCATTTTTATTGGGCCAAGTTTGCTAGGCTGTAGAGATTAAATCGGCTTTGTGATTCTTATTTTTTGAACTTTTGTGATGATGATGTTAGTGATAATTTCATTTTGGTTTTGAAATCCTTAAGGCCAAACACAGTAGACTTATGTAATTTTTAATCACCATTTAGAAGCTGTTTATTTGTAATGATCTACACAGGAGAATTATACTAGGAACATATTTCGATGCTTTTCAGTGTAGACATTGTTCTGTAATATATAACAGGAATTAAAATTTATTATGCATTTTGTATATTAACATAGTCATCCATAACCAGTATGTTTAAGGTTCTATATCATTAAATATACCACATCAGACACAGAAGCAGAAATCTTCAAAGGTCTATACATCAGTTGCATAGCTAGGCATTTGATAATGAATAAAATCCATTTGGAGAGGAAAAAATGCAAAAGGAAAACAGTTTATTCATAATCATACAAACACATGAATCAGTCATTATCATAAGGTATGTAATGATGTCTGCTTTGAAAGTAAAATGAGCAAAGCTACATATTTTCCTTTGGATGCAGATCACAAAGAGTCAGATTCTGACTCTATCATTTATTATGTGTTATACTAACAGCAAGTAACTATCTCTCTGTGCCTTAGCTTTTCTGAAAATTAGGAAATAGTGAGGAGGTGTGTGGATTATCAAGGTAATATTTGTACAATGCAAAGAACAAAACCTGGGACAAAATATGTCTTCCTTAAGTGTTAGTTATGGGATAGTTTTTCTTAGAATTAGACATAATATAATAATCATAAGATATTTCTTTATTTTTTCTTTTTAACAGCTTTATTGAGGTATAATTCACATATCATACAATGTACCTAAAGTGTGCAATTCATTTTTTTTAGTATATTCATAGATATGTGCAACCATCCTTACAGTCAATTTTAGGATAATTTCATCTCCTTAAAAAGAAACTCTTTACCCGTTAGCTATCAGTCCTGTGTTTCCAATCTCCACCCTCATCCCTAGACAACCACTAATCTACTTTCTGTCCTTATTCTGTCATATTCCATATGATTGGAATCATATAATATATGGCCTTTTGTGTCTGGCTATTTTCACTTAGCATTATGTTGCTTGTTTCTTTTTTTAAACATCTTTATTGGAGTATAATTGCTTTACAGTGGTGTGTTAGTTTCTGCTGTATAACAAAGTGAATCAGCGATACATACACATCTATCCCCATATCTCCTCCTTCTTGCGTCTCCCTCCCACCCTCCCTCTAGGTGGACACAAAGCACCAAGCTGATCAACCTGTGCTATGTGGCTGCTTCCCACTAGCTATCTATTTTACATTTGGTAGTGTATATATGTCCATGCCACTCTTACTTCATCCCAGCTTATCATTCCCCCTCCCCGTGTCCTCAAGTGCATTCTCTACATCTGCATCTTTATTCCTGTCTGCCCCTAGGTTCTTCAGAACCATTTTTCTTTTTTTCTTTTTAGATTCCATATATATGTGTTAGCATATGGTATTTGTTTTTATTCTGACTTACTTCACTTGGTATAACAGTCTCTAGGTCCATTCACCTCACTAGAAATAACTCAATTTTGTTTCTTTTTACGGCTGAGTAATATTCCACTGTATATATGTACCACATCTTCTTTATCCATTCATCTGTCGATGGACACTTAGGTGGCTTCTATGTCCTGGCTATTGTAAATAGAGCTGCAATGAACATTGTGGTATGTGACTCTTTTTGAATTATGGTTTTCTCAGGGTATATGCCCAGTAGTGGGATTGCTGGGTCGTATGGTAGTTGTACTTTTAGTTTTTAAAGGAACCTCCATACTGTTCTCCATAGTGGCTGTATCAATTTACATGCCCAGTGAAAGAGGGTTCCCTTTTCTCCACATCCTCTCCAGCATTTATTGTTTGTAGACTTTCTGATGATGGCCATTCTGATAGGTGTGAGGTGATAACTCATTGTAGTTTTGATGTGCATTCCTCTAATGATTAGTGATGTTGAGCATCCTTTCATGTGTTTGTTGGCAATCTGTATATCTTCTTTGGAGAAATGTCTCTTTAGGTCTTCTGCCCATTTTTGGATTGGGTTGTTTGTTTATCTGATATTGAGCTGCATGAGTTGCTTGTAAATTTTGGAGATTAGCCCTTTGTCTGTTGCTTCATTTGCAAATATTTTCTCCCATTCTGAGGGTTGTCTTTTCCTTTTTTGTATGGTTTCCTTTGCTGTGCAAAAACTTTGAAGTTTCATTAGGTCCCATTTGTTTATTTTTGTTTATATTTGCATTTTTCTAGGAGGTGGGTCCAAAAGTGTCTTGCTGTGATTTATGTCATAGAGTGTTCTGCCTATGTTTTCCTCTAAGAGTTTTAGAGTGTCTGACATTATATTTAGGTCTTTAGTCCATTTTGAGTTTATTTTTGTGTATGGTGTTAGGGAGTATTTTGATTTCACTTTTTTACATGTAGCTGTCCAGTTTTCCCAGCACCACTTACTGAAGAGGCTCTCTTTTCCCTATTGTATATTCTTGCATCCTTTATCAAAGATAAGGTGACCATATGTGCATGGGTTTATCTCTGGGCTTTCTATTCTGTTCCATTGATCTATATTTCCATTTTCGTGCCAGTACCATACTGTCTTGATTACTGTAGCTTTGTAGTATAGTCTGAAGTCAGGGAGACTGATTCCTCCAGCTCCATTTTTATTTCTCAAGATTGTTTTGGCTATTCTGGGTCTTCTTTATTTCCATACAAATTGTGAAATTTTTTGTTCTAGTTCTGGGAATATGCCATTCGTCATTTGATAGGCATTTCATTGAATCTGCATATTGCTTTGGGTAGTATAGTCATTTTCACAATATAGTTTCTTCCAATTGAGGAACATGGTATATCTCTCCCTCTGTTTGTATCATCTTTAATTTCTTTCATCAGTGTCTTATAGTTTTCTGCATACAGGTCTTTTGTCTCCTAGGTAGGTTTATTCTTAGGCATATTATTCTTGTTGTTGGAATGGTAAATGAGAGTGTTTCCTTAATTTCCATTTCAGATTTTTCATCATTAGTGTATAGGAATGCAAGAGATTTCTGTGCTTTAATTTTGTATCCTGCTACTTCACCAAATTCATTGATTAACTCTAGTAGTTTTCTGGTTGCACCTTTAGGATTCCCTATGTATAGTATCATGTCATCTGCAAACAGTGAAAATTTTATTTCTTCTTTTGTGGTTTGGATTACTTTTATTTTTTTCTCCTCTGATTGCTGTGGCTAAAACTTCCAAAATTATGTTGAATAATAGTGGTGAGAGTGGGCAACCTGTCTTGCTCCTGATCTTAGTGGAAATGATTTCAGTTTTTTACCATTGAAAATGATGTTGGCTGTGGGTTTGGTCATATATGGCCTTTATTATACTGAGGTAGGTTCCCTCTATGTCTGCTTTCTGGAGGGTTTTATCATAAATGGGTGTTGAATTTTTTCAAAAGCTTTTTCTGCATCTATTGAGATGATCATACGGTTTTTCTCCTTCCATTTGTTAATATGGTGTATCACATAGATTGGTTTGTGTATATTGAAGAATCCTTGCATTGCTGGGATAAACCCCACTTGATCATGGTGTATGATCCTTTTAATGTGCTGTTGGATAGTGTTTGCTAGTATTTTGTTGAGGATTTTTGCATCTATTTTCATCAGTGATGTTGGCCTGCAGGTTTCTTTCTTTGTGACATCTTTGTCTGATTTTGGTATCAGGGTGATGGTGGCCTCCTAGAATGAGTTTGGGAGTGGTCCCCCCTCTGTTATATTTGGAAGAGTTTGAGAAGGATGGCTGTTAGCTCTTCTCTAAATGTTTGATAGAATTTGCCTGTGAAGTCATCCAGTCCTGGGCTTTTGTTTGTTGAAAGATTTTAAATCACAGTCTCAATTTCATTGCTTGTGGTTCATCTGTTTATATTTTCTATTTCTTCCTGGTTCAGTATTGGAAGGTTGCACTTTTCTAAGAATTTGTCCATTTCTTCTGGGCTGTCCATTTTATTGGCATATAGTTGCTTGTAGTAATCTTCCATGATCCTTCGTATTTCTGCAGTGTCAGTTGTTACTTCTCCATTTTCATTTCTAATTCTATTGATTTGATTCTCCCTTTGTTTCATGCTGAGACTGGCTAATGGTTTATCAATTTTTTTAATGTTATTAAAGAACAAGCTGTTAATTTTACTGATCTTAGCTATTGTTTCCTTCATTTCTTTTTCATTTATTTCTGATCTAATTTTTATGACTTCTTTCCTTCTGCTAACTTTGAGTTTCTTTTGATCTTCTTTCTATAATATCTTTAGGTGTAAGGTTAGGTTGTTTATTTGAGATGTTTCTTGTTTCCTGAGGTAAGTTTGTATTACTATAAACTTCCCTCTTTGAACTGCTTTTGCTGCATCCCATAGGTTTTGGGTCGTCATGTTTTCATTGTCATGTGTTTCTAGGTATTTTTTGATCTCCTCTTTGATTTCTTCAGTGATCTCTTGGTTATTTAGTAGTGTATTGTTTAACCTCCATATGTTTTTATTTTTTGCTGGTTTTTTCCTGTAATTGATATCTAGTCTCATAGCGTTGTGGTCAGAAAAGATACTTGATACGATTTCAAGTTTCTTAAATTTACCATGGCTTGTTCTGTGGCCCAAGATATGACCTATCCTGGAGAATGTTCCATGAGCACTTGAGAAGAAAGTGTATTCTGTTGTTTTTGGATGGAATGTCCTATAAATATCAATTAAGTCCATCTTGTTTAATGTATCATTTAAAGCTTCTGTTTCCTTACTTATTTTCATTTTGGATGATCTGTCCATTGGTGAAAGTGGGGTGTTAAAGTCCCCTACTATAATTGTGTTACTGTCGATTTACCCTTTTATGGTGGTTAGCATTTTGCCGTATGTATTTAGGTGCTCCTATGTTGGGTGCATAAATATTTACAATTGTTATATCTTCTTGGATTGATCCCTGGATCATAATGTAGTGTTCTTCTTTATCTCTTGTAATAGTCTTTATTTTAAAGACTATTTTGTCT